>NW_026896364.1:0-220282 GCF_033153095.1 Gastrolobium bilobum | reverse complement strand
TTTGGTGATAGCATTGTGCATTTTAATATATTTGATGCCATGAAACATCCTAGGGAAGAGCATTCTGTCTTCTGCATAGATGTGATAGATGACGTTGTTGAGGATATTTCTGCTACATTCCTTGCTGAGTTTTCTACTGATTTTGATTCTGATTTCTGTGGTTGTGGTGATAGTCGAGAGTGCATTGTATGTGATGAAATAGCATCTCATCTTTCTGGTTTCAATGATGCACTAATTGATGATTCTGATTATGAGTGTGAATCTGCATTTTCTGAATTGCCTGCTGATATTATTGATGATCCTAATCCTGTTTCTGAGAATTTGTTTACAGGCATTGCTGCTGACTTGTTTTCTGCAGAATTTGCACCACCAACTACACCTCTTCCATCCATTGAGCAGCCTCCGAAATTGGAGTTGAAGGTTCTGCCCGACCACTTGAAATATGCATTTCTTGAAGAGAATGAGCAGCTACCAGTCATTGTGGCAAAGAACCTTCTACCTGAGCAGGAGGATAAACTGTTAACCTTGCTGAAGGAAAATAAGAGGGCAATTGGGTGGACAATGGCTGACATTATTGGTATTAGTCCTTCGACATGCATGCACCGTATTCTACTTGAAGAAGGAGCTAAACCAGTGAGACAACCCCAAAGGCGTTTGAACCCACTGATTCTAGATGTGGTGAAGAAGGAAGTAACAAAACTCTTGCAAGCTGGCATGATTTACCCCATCTCTGATAGCCAATGGGTGAGTCCTGTTCAGGTGGTCCCTAAAAAGTCGGGAGTCACTGTGATTGCCAACCAAAATAATGAGTTGATCACAACAAGAGCTCAAAACAGTTGGAGAGTATGTATAGACTACCGTAGGCTCAACCAGGCAACCCGCAAAGATCACTACCCTCTTCCATTTATTGATCAGATGTTGGAGCGGTTGGCTGGTAAATCGCACTACTGTTTTTTGGATGGATACTCAGGCTACTTCCAGATCCACATTGCACCTGAGGATCAGGAGAAGACGACCTTCACATGCCCCTTTGGCACATATGCATACAGGCGGATGCCCTTTGGACTTTGCAACGCACCAGGTACTTTTCAGCGTTGTATGGTAAGCATCTTTTCTGAGTTGTTAGAGGATTGCATGGAGGTTTTTATGGATGATTTTAGTGTCTATGGTTCTTCTTATGATGCATGTTTGGATAATTTGGGTAGAGTTCTGAACAAATGCATTCAAACCAATCTTGTGTTGAATTTTGAAAAATGTCATTTCATGGTTGAGTCAGGGATAGTTTTAGGGCATGTTGTCTCTAAAAAGGGTATTGAAGTGGATCCTGCTAAAATTGATGTTATTACTGCTTTGCCTTACCCCGCTTCTGTGCGGGAAGTTCGTTCTTTTCTTGGCCATGCAGGTTTTTACAGGCGCTTCATTCAGGATTTCAGCAAAATCGCTCTTCCATTGTCCAATCTCCTCCAGAAAGACATTGACTTTGAGTTTGGTGAAGCATGCAAGGCAGCTTTTGATCATCTGAAGCGCTGCCTAACCATAGCTCCTGTGATCCGGGCACCAGATTGGTCTATCCCATTTGAGTTGATGTGCGATGCATCCAATTATGCTGTTGGAGCTGTTCTTGCTCAGCGGGTCAACAAGGCCCCACATGTCATTGCATATGCATCCAGGACGTTGGATTCTGCTCAATCCAACTATACCACCACTGAAAAAGAACTCTTGGCTATAGTATTTGCTCTTGATAAGTTTCGGTCATATCTTTTAGATACCAAGGTTGTTGTTTTCTCTGACCATGCAGCTTTGAAATTTCTTTTAAAGAAAGCAGATGCTAAGCCTAGACTCATCCGATGGATGTTGCTGCTTCAAGAGTTTGACATTGAGATCAAGGATAGAAGTGGAGCGGAAAACCAAGTTGCTGATCATCTGAGCCGCATCACCTCTCTTCCATCTGACCCTGTACCTATTGGGGATGATTTCCCTGATGAGCAACTTTTACAGCTGCAAGGTAAGTTCCCTTGGTTTGCCGATTTAGTTAATTACTTGGTTGCTGGAGCGTTACCTGTTGACTTCACTAAGGCTCAGATTTTGAAATTGAAAAGTGAGTCTAAATACTATGTGTGGGACGATCCTTACTTGTGGAGATTTTGTAGTGACCAAGTGGTTAGGAGATGTGTGCCTGACAGTGAGACTCTATCTGTTTTAAATTTTTGTCATGCATCTGCCTGTGGTGGTCATTTTGGACCACAAAGAACTGCTAGGAAGGTTCTAGATTCTGGTTTATTCTGGCCTTCTCTATTTCATGATGCTTATGAGTTTTGTAAGTCTTGTGCTAATTGTCAGAGAGCAGGTAGCATTTCCCGTAGACATGAGATGCCCCAAAACCCTATACTTTTCTGTGAGGTTTTTGATGTTTGGGGTATTGATTTTATGGGTCCCTTTCCTGTTTCCTTTGGTTTTGCTTACATACTCTTAGCTGTGGATTATGTCTCTAAATGGGTTGAGGCGAAAGCCACCCGAACTGATGATTCTGCTGTTGTTGTAGATTTTGTCCGTTCTCATATTTTCTGCAGGTTTGGTATTCCTCGAGCTATTATCAGTGACCAGGGCTCACATTTCTGCAACAGGAGCATGTAGGCCTTACTTAAGAAATATGGAGTCCTCCACAAAGTATCTACAGCATACCATCCACAGACAAATGGCCAAGCTGAAATTTCAAACAGAGAGGTTAAGCAAATCCTTCAAAAGACTGTCAATGCTAATAGAAAGGATTGGAGCAAGAAGTTGGAAGATGCTTTGTGGGCATACAGGACGGCCTATAAGACTCCGATTGGAATGTCCCCTTACCGGCTTGTTTATGGTAAGGCATGTCACCTGCCAGTGGAGCTGGAGCATCGGGCATATTGGGCTGTGAAACAGTGTAACATGGACCTAATCCAGTCAGGTGGAGAAAGGAAACTACAGCTGCAAGAGTTAGAGGAGCTTCGTCTGGATGCCTATGAGAGCTCACGCCTATACAAGGAAAAGACAAAGGCATTCCATGATAAGCAGATCCTGAGGAAAGAATTTGCAGTGGGCCAGAGTGTGCTGTTATTCAATTCCCGTCTTAAGTTTATGCCTGGTAAACTCAGATCAAGATGGGATGGCCCCTTTATTATTACTGCTATTTTTCCTTATGGAGCAGTTGAATTAAGTGATAAGCAGACTGGGAACACATTTACTGTGAATGGGCATCGTCTGAAGCCCTTCTATGAAGGAACACCACAGCAGCCTGAGGATACAGAGATGGAAGCAGAGATCAGGCTGCTTGAAGCTGTTTATTCTCCTTAGGGAGCTCAGGGGAGTTTTCTTCCCTCTTTTCTTTTCTTTCTGTTATTTGCATTTTCTTTTCTTTCTGTTATTTGCATCTTCTTCTTTCTTTTCGTTTTTGATTTTTCATAGGAGATTTTCCTTTTCTTTCTGGTAATTATTGAGTGGTACATGGAGTAGACTTCGATCACAGTGTTTGATAGCACAATCTGTTAGGCTTTGATCTCGATTCTTGGATTACAACTACCTGTTGATTGATTCTGTGCTGTTGATTGCATGACTTGGTTTACCCTTGTGAGGTTTTGAGCCCGCATACATGGCATATCTTCTGGCCATGCTTTCTTTCTTGTGTGTTTCTGCTCTTGATTGTTGTCCTCTAGAACTTGCTCCTGTTCTTTTTGAAACTGCATTTTTCACTTGCATGCATGAATATGATTGAGGCATTCTTTCTTTTCTGTACCCACTTTAGCCAGATAGCCGTCCCTTATATTATTATCCCTTGGTGAGCCCCTTTGAGCCTTTATATCTTTTATTTCTTAAGCCGCATTACAAGCCTAAGTGAAAAACCAATTAATTCCACACCCTGGAGTTTTACTGAGCATTGGTTTCATTGTGATGTTGTGTTTAAGTGTGGGGGTTTGCCCGAGACGGACAAAAGTTTAAGTGTGGGGGGTGACTATCTGATTCATTTCTGCTATGTGGTTTTACTTCTTCAAAACAAAAAACAAAAACAAAAACAAAAAAAACAAAAAAAAAAAGAGAAAAACAAAAACAAAAAAAAAAGAAAAAAAACAAAAAAAAAAGAAAAAAAACAAAAAAAAAGTGTTTATCTTTTCAGTATCTTTGTTTTATGTTCTTAGTTTAGTTCTTAACTTTTCTCTTTGTAAAATTCTGGGGTGTTTAGCTTTCTCTTCCATATTCATCCATACCTTTACCTCAGCCCCATTACAACCCTGCATAAAGCCCTCTTGATTTGTGCATGCATGTGTTATGAGCAGTGGAGAAGTAGAACTTGAGCAAGCCTATGGTAGGATGATTCTCTTGAGTTGATTTGAGTGATATACTGAATTAACTGATACACTTGAGAGAAAAATTGAGAGCATCTTGTGAGGAACCATTTTTATGCAGTTAGCAGTTGCAGTTGAAGTTAGCAGGTCTTGTGATTTGAGATTAGGGAATTTCTGTCCTGATTGATTTATCTGTAGAAGACTTGTGATCTTTGTATATTTTCTGTATGCTTGGTAATTGTTAGAAAGGATTGGTTGATCTTAGTATTTACTTTCAATTTTAGTTTTTGCCCAGGAGTGCAAAAAGATAAGTGTGGGGGAATTTGATAACACATATTTTGTTACACTTATTTGTTACTCTTGATTAGTATTTTTAGGATTTATTTGAATAAAATAATGATTGTTAGAGTTAATTTAGGTTTTTAGTTTTTAATTGGGTTTAATTTATTTTCGTCAGAATTTTTCAGCTTTACGTTACTTCTGTATTTTGGCCATATCTCGGTCCATAGTTGTCGGATTGACTCTGTTCTTGTTGGGTTTTTCAGATAACACAGAGAGCTACAATTCTTATGCAGATCTCTAAGCCCAATTCGGACTAGAAGCTGGTCGATTTCGGACATCAAGTTGGACGCGTTTTGCTGAAGTTTTGTTTGACTATTGGGCTTGTAATTTAAATTAAAACCCAATTACTTAAGTGGCCCAAAGCCAAGTTTTATTGTTTCATTTTATTTTATTCGGTTTTTTATTTTATGTTTGGGCTGAAGCGATGAAACCCTAGCCGTCCTGCGTGACGGCTATTTAAAGGGGACTCTAGGAAACCCTTGGTAGTCAGTTTTTACAACAGAGAAGTTCTCTCTGAGTTTTTATTCAATTGCGTTCTTCATCTTTTTTCTTCTTCTTCTTTTCATTTCAATTATGTTTACCTTAGCCATGCGAGGCTAAGAACCTTTTAATCAACCTAAGGGTAATGGATTCCATGGATTGGTCTTGAGGATCTGCGTTTATTTCAAATCAGTTTTGTTTCCCTTCCCAACTCAGATTGATATCGTGCGATCGTGGATATTCAATCTGAGGTTCGCGATTGCGATTATGGAAAGGGATTAATCATCAGATTTGATGATTAGGTTGATTGACCCTATGACCTTAAATCAAGCGGGCTGATACTCTGCGATTGTATGAGTAGAAGCATCGTCTTTGATCAAATGCTAAGCGATCGCTTAGAGAGGGTTGTCAATTGGAAATAAGGATTCTGATCCGATTGACAAATCAATCACGATTTTGATATCTTCTTATCTGAGGAAAGACGTCCATGGAACCCAAACCTTAGGTTGGTTATTTTTAATTACGAATTTTTATTCCAAATTTATATTCTGCCTCTTTAATTATTGAATCAAAATCTAAAACCCCCCTTTTTATTTTCTGTTCTCATAAGCGATTTTAACCAAAACAATTTCCTTGAGAGACGACTTAGGGTTTCCACTTTACTGCAAATTTTCTGAACCCTAATTAAAAAAATAATTTTTAATTTGCGCGAGTTCGACAGCTCGTGTCAGGGGTATCCCAAAGGCACTAAGGGATACTTCTTTTACTCACTTGATGATCACAAAGTATTTATGTCCAAGAACGCTGAGTTCTTATAGAAGGATCTTCTTTCTCAAGGATCTAATGACAGTAAAATTGAAATTGAAGAAGTTCAAAGCCCACAAGAACAGATTAAGGAACCCAAGTCTGCTCCGCAGGTGACGTTCTCCAATGGAGAAGTAAACACACAACTTCGTAGGTCTACTAGGGTTAGTCAACCACCTGGGAGGTACAGTTATGTGATTGAGAATCAGCAAACCGTTGAGAATGACGAAACTTGTAACTATGAGGAGGCAGTTAAGGATGTTGACTCCTCCAAATGGCTTGAAGCCATGAGGTCTGAAATAGACTCGATGCATCAAAACCAGGTATGGACCTTGGTTCCACATCCAGAAGGGATGGTTCTTATTGGATGTAAATGGGTCTTTAAGAAAAAGACTGATGCAAATGGCAACGTTCAAACTTATAAAGCTAGGTTGGTTACGAAAGGATATCGTCAAAGACAAGGAGTTGACTATGACGAGACTTTCTCACTTGTTGCCGTGGTCAATTCTCGTCGAATTATGCTAGCTATAGCAACATATAATGATTATGAAATTTGGCAAATGGATGTCAAGAATGTCTTCTTGAATGGGTTCTTGAAGAAGAAGGTGTATATGACACAACCTGAAGGTTTCGAATCCAAAGGTCAGGAGCATATGGTATGCAAACTTCAAAGGTTAGTATATGGGCTAAAACAAGCATCACGGAGTTGGAACATTCGTTTTGATGAGGTTGTTAGGAGTAACAGTTTCATCAAGAACGAGGATGAGTCTTGTGTTTACAAGAAGGTTAGTGGGAACAATGTTATTTTCTTGGTACTTTATATGGATGACATGCTGCTGATAAGGAATGACATCCCTACACTTCAAACAGTTAAGGAGTGGTTTTCTAAAAGCTTCAACATGAAAGATTAAGGAGAGGCAGCCTATATACTGGGTATAAAGATCTATGGAGATAAAACTAATAGGCTGTTGGGATTATCTCAATCTATGTACATTGACAAAATACTAAGGAGATTTAGTATGGAAGGGTCGAAAATGGGTTTTCTTCCTGTCAATCATGATGTGCACCTTTCTAAGGCTATGTGTCCTAAGACATAACAAGAGAATAATCGCATGAGTGAGATACCATACGCTTCGGCTATCAGATCCATCATATATGCCATGATTTGTACAAGACCAGATGTCTCTTATGCTTTAAGCATAACGAGTAGGTACCAGGCAGACCCTGGAGAGGGTCACTAGACAACAGTCAAAACAATCCTCAAGCACTTGAGAATGACTAAGGATATGTTTCTGGTTTATGGTGGAGTTGATGAGCTAGCAGTGAAAGGGTTCACTGATGCCAGCTTCCAAAGTAACAAAGATGATTGCAAATCACAATTAGGGTTCGTATTCACCTTAAATTATGGAGCAGTGACTTGGAAAAGTTCTAAACAGGAGACTACAACATATTCAACGACAGAGGCTGAACATATAACGGCTTCAGAAGCAGCTAAGCAGGCGATGTGGATCAAGAAGTTCATCACTGAACTTGGTGTGGTTCCTAGTGTTAGTGAGCCCATACAGTTGTATTGTGACAACAATGGTGTTATTGCGCAGGCAAAGGAACCCAGGTCTCATCAAAGATCAAAACACGTGCTTCGCAGATATCACCTAATTAGAGAAATCATTGATTGGATGGATGTAAAGATGGACTATGTTCCCACAGATGATAACCTAGCCGATTCTCTAACAAAAGGAGTTTCTCAGAGAAAACATGATAGTCATTATGAGGCTTTAGGATATAGATTTCAGTCAGATTGGCTTTAGGCCAAGTGGGAGATTGTTAGTACATCAGTATCCTATAGACAATCTGAGAGTCAGATAGACCCATGTACTTCTTTATTGTTATGAATAAATTTTATGAATAAAAATATTTTTATCTTGTTTCATATTGTATGTCTCAATTATTGAATATGAGTAACTGGATTAAACCCTTGGAATGAAATGAGTGTCACATTGAGGATCTGTAATAGGAATCACGATCATGAGGGCTCAATGACACCACACGTCAATTGCCAGAAATACGTTCATAGTCTAGTGATACCGATAATGGGCATTGGTGATCTCGGATAAGACTAGTATGATTCAACTATTTACATAAAGATGCAACGTAGAATCCTCATGAGCTAAAGACATGGAGATGTCTTAGCTGACTCGTAGGTGGACCTATTGGAGAATAGCTCGCACTGAATTGAACCACAAAGAGACACTACAAGAAAATCTCACAGATAGTATCAATAGGTAATGTCTCTTATTATTTGGGTGTGTTTTTCCTTAGACTTGACGTTGTCATATATACCTGTGCTCTGGAAGGCTTACTTTGATTGTATACCTTGTCTGCCTGAAACATGGAGACTCGTAGGTATACTCTTGGGCATGCCCTAAGGACTCAGGGCTGGTGAGATAAGCTAAAGAAATTCGTCAATCTATGTGAGAGATTAGGTTATCCGTAGACCGGTGAAACTGGTAATCTATGCATAGTAAAGGAGTCATGTGATGGCCCGCTCTTTAGAGTCTGTAAATGAATATTCCCTGTTTCAGAAATAGCTAACCCTAGACCACAGGGGTTGATACGTTTTCCTTGACCTAGGTCAATGGGGCAGATAACCGAGATGAAAGGACAATTCACACGGTAACCAAATAGGTATAGCAGGTTGATCATTCGATGAACTCAACTAGCTCTGGGACAACAAAGCATTGCTCATGCTCAGTGTTGTTATTAATGGATTGGGCCTAATGGGCCCAAGCCAATTTATGTTAGTGGCTATATTGGGCCTGATGGGCCACATAAACACCTTAAGATGTCTTGAATTCTAGCATATGTGGTTTGAGCCCAATAAGGGATAATGGGCCTAAGTTGGTAAAGCCCATATATGGGCCAACAGGGGGTAGGTGGCATCATGACCCAACTTGAATTTGATCCATGATGTAACCTAATTAATTTAAATGTTAAATTAATAAAATTAATTTGAATTTAAATTCTAATTTCGAATTTCGAATTGGAAATTAGATTTTAAATATAGTCACTAAATTAGATTTAATGAAGATGGCGAAAATAAAGGAAACCAATCAATTAAATTAATTGACTGAAATTAAGGAAACCAATCAATTAGATTGATTAGAAACCAATCAATTAAATTAATTGACTGAAATTGGGTAAACCAATCAATTGGATTGATTACATAAAATTAAGGAAACCAATTAATTAAATTAATTGGCTAAACTTGGAGAAATGAATTAATTGGATTGATTGGATAAATTAAGGAAATTACCCAATAAGATTGGGATTTGATGAGGGCACTGTTTTGACCTAGTCTTAGGTTAATGAGGCGCCACCTATATATAGTCCATCTTCTTCCTTAGTTTTGTAACTCTTCTTCTCTAATTTTCTCCACTGAAACCCTAGCCAACACACACATCAGTGTGGCAGCTCTCTATCTCTCTCATGGAATAACCAAAGACACCACCCACTATCTGTTCTTCTCTTGAGTCTAGCAACCTCCATTGAAGGACATTGGGCATTCGAAGAAGCGTTCTTCTCTTACAAGACAACAATGTGGTGTGGATTTCCATCGAAGGACTTGTGTTCTTCAAGTATGAAGAATTGATCAAGATCTGATCAATAATAGTTATCCGAAAAAAGGTATCAACTTTAAACCCCTAACATGCCTATTGAATGATTCATGGGTTGAAAATGATTGAGGGTAGGCAAATGTTGCTTTTTCCGCACAACTTTTTTAATTTTTCCCTCATTTATTTCATGGCCTACAAAAGGCTACTTTCAAATAACCCATATATAAATAGAGGTTAAAGTTATCAAGTATGTACTTTTACACTCCATTACTCTTAGTTGTCATTGTGCACACACCTCAAGCTTTGACTATGTCATTTCTCTCTTATGTACAATGATTTGTGACGCCTTACGATATCTCTCTCGTAAATACCTGTGAGCATAATGATCCCATATCAACAAATATCACCCTCTGAGTGAACATTCTCAACCCACTTGGATCGAACAAACAAAAGTTTTAATAAATAATATAGAATTAAAAAGGACTAAGCTTTCTTGCCATCAAATTGGGAAAAAGGGGATGCCGAAAAATCCTAGATATTTATATACATTGGAACATATAAAGTATCAATATTTATATGAATATTCTTCATGCACTATTTGTTTCTTGAATATTATTTAAATTACTGGTTTCCTCCTTTCATGAACTCATGACAATACAAAGTAGGTGGAAGGCCTTTTCAGCATCTTTTTGCTTTATAATTGACTCAGGTTTTTAATTGTTTAGGATCAAAATTAGCCTTTGGGAGGCATGTATGCACCAATAATCATGTGTTAATGCTCTCTCTTTAAAATAAATTAAAATTGAATGCTTTGACAAGAATCATTCTAAAGTTTCTTGTGATGTTAGGGGGTGTTTGGTATAACACCTCGCAATTCTAATTTAAATATTAATATATTAAATGAGAATTAAAAGGAAGGATTAGTGAAAATTCTGAAAACTAGTTCAAAATACAAAGAAAGGGCAAAATGGTAAATTAACCATGCACACAACCCTAGGAAGGAAATTTAGTATAAGGTCTCAGATGATAAAAAGAACCCTGGAAATGGATTCAGAACGAAAAATGAGTGGATAGGCAAGTTTAAGAAAAATCGGTGAATAGTATTTTTACCGGGTAAAAATGTCGCGGTACGATTGTACCGTAAAACGTGCCGATTGAGTTTTGAGCTCTAGGTTTCAAATAAGAGTTATAAATGGTTTATAGAACTAGGAAATATGATTTATGATAAAATTTGATGGAATTAAGTTAGTTTGGGAAAGCGTACCAACGGCGCACGCAACAGCTTAAAACAGTGTTTTCTCTGAACGACCGGAAAACTCCGGATTCATCTGATCAAGTATAATTAAAGGACAATAGTTAATGTTAAAAATTAGAGTTTCTAAATAGATTGTGAATTCACGGACGTTTAGAGAAATTCGGATGAATTTTAAATCGAGTGAGGTGGCGTGGGATCCACCCCACTTAAGTCCACTTATCCACCTAAGCTATTCACTATTCACTATTCACTATCACCTTAATTTCATCTCTCTCTCTCAAAAACCGATCAGCCCTCCCTCCTTAGGCACCTTAGGGTTTCAATTTTCTTCCTTGATAAATCCATCAATTCTTAACCAAATCAAGTGATTTTTGTGTTGAAATTTATTAGAAACAACCTTCCAAACACATTGGTGGTATCCATTACCCTTGAAACCCTCTCTTTGGTGAGTTATTGGCCATTTTCAGCTGCGAATTTTTGGAGAAAAATTGATGTTCATGGAGTCATTTGGTCTTCCATTGCTTTGATAAGTCTTGGAGGAATATCAAGCCTTGTTTGTGAGTATGTTTCCACCCCAATTCCATGGTTTATTTGTAGATCACATTTATGAACCCTAAACCTTGAATTGTTGATGTGTGATGTTAGAGAGCTCAATTGGGAAAAGTTTGTACATGAAAGTGTCTTAGAATAATGTGTATTAGCTATAAATGCAATGAAAATTTTAGGTGAAAAATATGATTTTAATAACTTTAGAATATTTTGAGGTGTCATGACTTGAATGGTGAAAATGTGTTAGGATTTTATTGGTGAGTTGTTGAGTGATTATAAGTTAATATAATGGTATTGTGTGAAGTGTGGAAGGGTTGAAAATTGAATGAAATTCCTTGGGATTACTTAGGCTATAATTCGGCCATTTAGAGAAGTGTAGGGAATTGAGGTTGTTTGCATTGCTTGGATGATTTTTCAAGAGTTAAATGATATTATTTAGAGGGGTTGTGTGGTGGTTGGAAAGTGAAAGAAACAATGAAAAATAATTGAGGATGTAAAATGTCATAAAGGATTCTAGAGCGAATTATTAAGTAAAACGACGCTTAAAAGACGTAAAATGGGAAAACGACACTTGGTATGGCCTCTTGGCAACCTAAGGATGTATAATAAAATGAGAAAGAAAATTTTAAAAAATAATTTTTGAAAAATGCCTAAGAAGGCCGAACCTATAAGGTATAGGAGGGAAATTTGACGTTTTTCGCGTTTTGATAGAATTGTCGTGTACTGACGATTCGTACATGGTTATTGTAGGTTGCCGTACGTCGATTTGAACCCAGTATTCCAGGGAATATTTTGTCCTACTAAACAACTTTTTGGTAATATTACCCAAAAACTTACTTTCCTATCATATTCTCGGAAATCATGATTTCCAAGTAAAATAAATTCTCCTCTATCAAATGCCTCTTTGTTGATTGACTTCGGTACAATGGTACCCATAATTTTGAAATTCAAACTTGAAAAAAATCAGAGGCTATAGCCATTTTGGTTATCTTACAAAAAGTGTTTGGGTCAAAAACTAGGGACAGATTATATTTACAAAATTTTTTGTTTACAAACTCTTACAAACTACACTATCTTCTCCCGGGAGAACACTCATTACACTATGTTGGGAGAACATAGTGTAATTTTTAAAAAAATTTCAAAAAAAGTTTGTAAACGGATCCTTCCCCCAAAAACTATTAAGCCGGCCTTAAATCTATAAATCTGTTTAGATTAATTTATTTTGTAGTTCAAAATATTTTTAAGAAGTTTTTAACAAAGCTTTTCAGAAAATAACTATTTTTGAAAATTAAGTTATTCCCAAACACATTAAAATCATCTCATGATAAATGATATATGAAATGACTCATTCCCGATCCACTAAATTAACAATTTCAATTTTTATGCTGATCTTGAAGATACAATATACGCATTTGTTTATGTTGATCTTCCAAATGAAGGGTATTGAAGGAAAAAATATTTGTCCTTTTAAAAGGTATAAAATTGTGTCATTTTAAGTGAGAAAAAAACACAACCTAGTACTTTTTATTTAAAATTTAAATTTCAAAAAAAAATTACTCACTTCCTCTACCATGATTTTTATTGCTTGTGTCTTTCTCCCACTTAAAATAACATAACTCTAAACACTAAACCCATAAAAGAAAATAACAACAAAAAAGAAAAGAAAAGGAACGGTTAAACATTTATATGTTAAACAAATTAAAACGGAAAAGAATAATAATCTGAAGGATGGGGCAAAAGATAAACACAGGCCTTTTCATGAGATATAAAAATGGCTATGGCCTTCACGAGAATGAAGTTGAAGCGCTATTATATGGCCTGTATAAAAGCACATACAGGCTGACAAAACAGTAATCATTCAAGGACTTGTTGATTTTCATTACTTTTGGTGTTGGACTTCAAAAGGGAAAGAATAGGCCCAATTCATTTTCGTGAAGTTTTACATCATTATTTAGTACGCAAATACAATACACTAGTCTTTCTAAATACAACCATTCTTCCATATTTTTGAAATATAAAATTCTTAGAATTTGAATTTTGAAGTTATTTTGTTCTTTAAAAAAATCATCATTCAGAAAAACGATGTATAATTCATTTCTCTTCTTTCAAATAATTTTCCCCTTTCAAGTGAATCAAGTGTATACATGATACGGGAAGCAAATACAAACAAGTGAATCATAACCATACACCTGTCATTGCTGAACGTAAGCTACTGGAAAAACGATTTTACCTATATATAGCATAAATGTGGAAAATTATAATAATACATGTCAAGCTGCTAGAGAAATGGGTAGGATATTCTTACACTAGTATAAGAATAAGAAGTCTTATACCAAATCTTGATCATTAATTTGCTTGCATCTAACGGCTCAAATTTAAATTTGCAATAAATTAGAATCGTTAGATATAATTAGGATAAACGATCAAAATGTAAAATGATATATATATAGTTTCCATTTTCTAGAGAGAAATCGCATTGGGAAACTGGAAAGTGAAGCAAGATCATGATCTTGTTCAAACTAACAATGTAGACATTATAGGAAGACAACTATCACCAAATTTTCATATTACAAGCTACTTACTTAGTGTAGCATAGGGTTCAAGTTTCTTATGCAGAAACCATAGCTCCACGAAGTTCAACCAGTGCCACTGCTTCATTAATTGCATCCATCACTTCTAGCTTACCCCCACTCACAGCTTCATCCATTGGAGTCCTCTCGTGACTGAAAAGTTGCATTGTTAAAACAGATACATTATAAGAAATTCTAGACACAAATTAAAATGTTTCTTCAACAAATAAATAAATAAGTGTTTCAGACTCAGGTCATATAACCGACCTGTTTAAAACACTAACATTAGCTCCAGCAATGATTAGTTTCTTCACAACCTGAACAGCAATTGCCTGTTAAAGAAAATACCTGTGAAATAGGATGTCCCCAGAAGAGTACCGTACTTACCTCAACATGCCCGTTGAGACACGCCCAATGAAGAGGTGTATTCCTTTCCTCATTTTGTGAATTAAGATCCTGTTCACACAACCACAGGCTATAAAACCTCTTATGTCTGGAAATGGGAAAAAGGAGAAGGAAGGAGAAATATTTCCCCATGTTTTGATGTTTGAGGGTAGGGGTGAATGAGAGTTATTTTCCTATATTTAATTTAAAATAAAGCCTTTCTCCCT
This sequence comes from Gastrolobium bilobum, assembly GCF_033153095.1. NCBI lineage: Eukaryota > Viridiplantae > Streptophyta > Magnoliopsida > Fabales > Fabaceae > Gastrolobium > Gastrolobium bilobum. Next base: position 205,744 of record NW_026896364.1, on the reverse strand, counting down.
CCTTAATTTGATTCACTTTTCTCAATGGAGCCTCCGTTGGACTTCTTCTCACTTGACCAAACCACCTTAAGCGATTTTCCATTATTCTTCTCCTCAATAGATTTTGTGCCAACTCTCTTTCAAATACATTCAAAGGTATATATAACTAACTGAAGAACATAATTGTTGCTCCCATCCACAGCTTGGTATTAAACATAATTTTTCAAGCAATGTTGATAACTTATCTTGATAAATGTTGTAAACACATGGCATCAAGAAGTGACATACAAATCAGTAAGAGATGGATTCCCCAGGATTATCCAGCTTGAAGTACGAGGCCTTCTTAGTTTATGTAGGATGGGTATATGGATTTATCAACATACTCAAAAAAAACTGTGTAAGATGGGTATAAAGTGTGCATCAATACTGTCAAATAGATTAAAATATAAAAAAATACTAGAAAGATATTCATGTCCTCCGAAGTGAAACCTTTACTCTTATAAAAAGTTCTCCAGTTTCCCAAAAGCCTACTTATAAGTCTTACTCTGAAGTCAAATGATCTCTCTCCTATATATATATATATATATATATATATATATATATATAACATTTAATGAATCTTGGAACGTAAAGATTTATAATAATAAAAGTTATCACGGAAAGGGACATAAGATGGGAGAAATGGGACATATAACACTGAAACATTTTTTTATTTTAACTTAGACAATGATAAGTGCATCATCATCTAATATAAAGTGATAGCATGGAATTACCCAAAAGAAAAAAGGCAGTAATGATCAATGAAATTATTTGCTATCGGACAGAAAATGTCTTCTCTAATTCTAATTGACCAATGATTTATTTAGAGCATAAAGTTAGAAAATCAAACGAAGCATATTTGTGAAAATGCTACTCACCACTCCTCTACTGATTAAATACTCCACAATATCAACATGTCCATTAGCTGCAGCCATATGAAGAGCTGGATACATACATTAGAGGAGCAAAGTCAAGCACATATGAAAAAGTATAGAGGACGACAGCTAATTTTTTTTTTTCTGAATTGGTCTTAAGACAAAATTATTTTATTTTTCTCAATTCTCTTCCTTTTAAATTGAAGTCAACTCATTTAATCAATAAGACCTTATAAAATGGGCACTTTCCATACAAGACCCTATATCTCTTGTTCTCATCAATGACAAGCTTAAAATCAAAATTTATTACCAAAATCTACCTAACCATCTCTGTAACATCTTGATTTAAGGATTCATCACATAATCTGCTCTTGTTTTATCCAATATTGAATTAACTGTTCTTATTACATTAAAATAAGTGTATTTTCCAGTAAGGAGTCAAAAGTTATAACCAAAATCCACCTAATCAGAGGAGACTGGGAGAGCGATACCATTACTACTACTTCTAGTTCATATCAAATTGCAGTATGTTATTGGAGAGTGGTACTTCACTCAAACATATGTTAATCCTAATGATGAGCTGAAGAGGATGCAGTGGGGAAGGCTAAAAGGTATGTCTTATTCCATGTATTTCTAGTAAAGGAAGTAAAGTAGATCCTTCCAGAAGAAGGGTGGGTAAAAGTTAATACTGATGGAGCTTTTAGGAACTTAATTCTGGTATGATAAGATGTTGGGGGTCTGATAAGGCTGGATAAAAGGTTTCACATGAAGCCTGGGAATTTCAAAACTTCAAACCCTTTCACTGCTGAGATTTGGGGGGAGCTTGGGAAGGTTTAAAATTAGCCAGGAGCTTGGGATACAGAAGAGTTTCGGTTGAATTGGATTCTTAATGCCGAAGCACTAATTCTCTTATTGTGATCATTGATTCCTTGTTCTGAAAGGAAATGATGAAATGGAAGTAGCTTGGCAGCAAGACAGATTAACGGGAACTTGAAGTGTATGGTTAACTGGAGTTGATAGTTAAAGTCAGCTATACATTAAGAGAGGGAAACAAGTGCGCTAAATAGGATAGTGAAATATAGCCTGGATCATGATCCTGAAATATTGAGGATTATGGAAGCCCTTACAGCTGAGCTTAGCAGCTTGATCCTGCTTTGTTTTTGAACTTGTGCCCCTTTGATTCACCATCTCGATGATACGCAATTAAATAACAGCCCTAGTTTTATTCTTGTTGAATTTAACTGAAAAACCCTTAGTACATCAAACTAAATTTGCATTCTAGTAAGTGCCGTTATTGTAATCAGCACTATCAAACTCCATAAACAACAAGAATAAAACCAGATTTCAAACCCCACAAAATAGCAAATTAAAGAAAAATGAACTTTTTTCACTGTAACTAACCTTTATGAATTAATTCCACAGTTAACAAAGTTATATTTGTATATATGCATACCCGTTCTCCCCTGATCATCCTTGGAATCAAGATGAACACCACTGGATGCTAAGCTCACAACATCATCCATGTCATCATATCTTGCAGCCTGTTAAAACCTATCAAAGTTCTAATTATCACATTATATATATATATATATATATATAGAGAGAGAGAGAGAGAGAGAGAGAGAGAGCGAGAGAGAGAGAGGAAAAGCGGTAAAAGTTTCTTGGTTACCTCAAGCAAGGCTTCGACATTCTCCGGTGTCGTTTCAGGCTGAGCTCGAAGTGCTATATTCGCCTCCGCCGCACCCATATGCTGTTGTTACACTCACCTCACTGGCACTGCTCAGGTAAGAGAAACCAAGGAACAAAACGTTGGGTTACCTTTCAGTATGCTTTTGGTCTTGTTAAATTTTTTTTTTTACTTTTATTTTTTCTCTGGGCCTGGTTCGCTTGACTTGGATTTTTGATTTGGGTCTGAAATGTTAAGAATCGTTGTCATAAAAACAAAAAACAAAGTAAAAAAATTAGTAAGTATCTGCTTTGGTGTATAGTTTTTATAATTCAGTTAAAATTTCATTAATATATATAGATTGGAAGAAAATAGATGGTGATATACTTCAATTCAATAAATAAGGGTTTGTTTGAGAAAGAAATATTTCAATATATTTATTTAAGGGGAAAAAAACTTTCTAGAGTTTTCTCCTGCAATCCCAACTCTACGTCTTTTTGAGATTTAAAATAAAAAATATTGGATATTTTAAAAAATTTATTTTTCCATTGTAACATGTATTTTATTAAAATACCATTTATTTTTTATTCTAAATCTCAAAACCATGTAATTTTAAAGTTGCAAAAGATAACTTTATATCATATGACATGAGAAATATTAATTCTTTTATTTATATCTTGTACAAATTTGATTTGAGGTAAAAACTAAAACATAAAAAAAAAAAAAAGCAAAAAGAAGATACGATATATCTAAGTTAAATTTGAGAGTCTAGTTAAAATTATTGTGGGATAAGCATACTACTTATTATTATTTTTACTATTGTCTGATTAATAGTGCGTCAATCAATTTAGTTGTTATTTTTTTTAAATTCATATGCTATTTAATCGTAAACAGATGCTGATTAATTTGGATTCAAGTCGATCAAAAATTATAAAGATGACAAAGTTCTTCCTACTAAGTTTTTAACATAGCTGCGTGCTTAGATATTTTACTCCAAACTACTGGTTAAGCCAGTTGTTACCTATTTTGAACATTGACTTACTAAATTCAAATTTCTTTAATGAGTTATTTTAAGTATTTATTGTGATGACTAGGGGTGAAAATGGGCCGGGCCGGCCTACAGGGGCCTACGACTTGGCCTACATCAGGACAAACCTGACCTAGTATATTTCGTAAAATAGGCCGGGTTTGAGCCTTGAAAAAGCTTGTTTAAGAAAAAGGTCGTAGGCTCACTTTCACAAGTTCTGGCCTATAAGCCTACAGGTCGGCCTATATTGTACTATTTATTTTAAATAAAATAAAATAGAATAACTATGCCTTGAAGAAAAAACAAAACATATAAATTAAATCAATTGCAATTATTTATAACTTAATTATATTCGATTATATTTTAATAGAAATCTGACTTTATTTCTTACGTAGGAGGAACCAACATCTCAACATGTTAGATTGTGTATATGAATATATTAAAAGATTTTTGGGAGAGGTTATACTTACTACAAGCATCATGATGTGTTTGTTGGATCTGATGAAATATATGTTATTTAGTTTGAGCATTTTGCTTTTGAAAGTGACTTAAATGCAGATTGTATGAGTTTTGTTGTGATTCATGATTCTGTTTGGACATTGAAATTATGATTTTTGGTTTAGCAACATAATTTGAGTATTTTGTAAAGTTGATTCATGATTCTGCTTAGAAGTTAAAAATTAACAGGCTAACGGGCTACGGCAGGCTATTTGTTTTTTTATAAATGGGCCAAGTCAGGCTAACAATTAGACTCGTACTAGGCTTGGGCCAGGCCAGATTGAAATTTTTTAACATAGGCTTAGGCTTTTTGGGACAAAGTTTGGCCCAGCCCAGCCCACTTTCACCCCTAGTGATGACCCCTTAAATCCATACAGAATGTGGATATGAAATTCTAAATTCCCTTAAATGATTCTAATCCATGTCATAAAAATTTAGACACAATTGGATTATAAATTAATTAAGGACTAGCCACATGTGGCAATTTTCCTCTATCTCATCCATTGCATAGCTCCATGTGTCCAAGCATTTGCCATCTCATCTAGTGCATGACATCCACATGTCGATTAAACTCCTTCCTATTTTTACTTGCATGGATGCCACCCACGTCCTCTCTCGTGACACTTGCATTTTCTTGTTGATTCTTGGTCTGCACTTTTTTGCTATTTCCTTCCTCATTAGCCGAGGCATTTACTTCACCACCATCTCCATCATTCCTTAGATTGTGTCACACACAAGAATTCCTCATAGATACCTATGTAATGTTCTAGTATAGTTTTCTCCCTCCATGACCGAAGCAAGATCTCCTAGGACATTCACAACCACATCGTAACAACCTCACACACAAGAGTGTCACCTTTCTCTACTCCTACTTGTGGGTCTTCACAAGAAAGGAGGAATCTAAGCTCAAGCCCTTACTTCTCATCAAATTAAACCGAAGATTTAAGAGAAGAAGAGTTATAATCTCTACCTAAGGAGCTCATTGTCATCATTCTATTTGGTGTTCATGTGTAGCCGAGTCGAGCAAAACCATTTCCCTCATTTTTGTTATAACTGAAGAGGGAGGACAACTAGGTAAGCTCTAATCCCTTCAACTCTTCCTCTGAATCATAGTTAGAACTTAGATGTAATTATTGAAAGTAAAATGACCTTGAAGGTCGAGGCATGTGATAGGGAAAAACAAAAGTTTTCGCTAGCGGAACACACATGCACATCAAGATACGTGCTTTAAGACGTATATTATACCTTTTTTTTTGTAATAAGACGTATATTATACCTTTGTTCGTGAAACTTCAGGATGATCAAGGTCAGGTTTGAAGGGTTCAAACCCTCTAACGTTGATCCACACCACCCGCGTCTAGATGAAAGAACTCCTTCTTGTAGAACCACCAATTGATCACCACAATGAGGCTTGCTATGCGCTCAATGTATGAAAGAGGAGGCTAGGCAAATGTGTTTAGAAGAGTGATGTTTTCAGAGAGAAAACCTCACGAGGTGGCACATGGAAGGAGGAGAGAATGGCTAGGTCTTTTTCACTTAAAAACCCTAAGGAGGAACACACTTATATATAGCACAAGAGAGTGAGGGAATAAATAAGTGAAATCAGATTTTTCACTTCAAAATCCCATGAAAGTGGAGCACAACAAATGAGGAGATAAAGGAGTTGTTGCAATTCAAAACTACAAACAACCTCTCCATTGAATCCTTATGAGATAAGGTCTTTATCTAATCAAGATTCTGACCTGATGGTCATCACATGACCACTCATACTGTGCTCCCCATTCAGTCCCAAAAGGAGTCTAGATACGTTTGAGTAGTTGCATTCAAACTTGAATCAACTCACTCAAATATTCTCCCAACAGACCGTATCTTTTGGAGCTGATTTTGATGACTAAATGACACTCACCAACAGCCAATCCTCTTGATACTAGTGATTTGTTCCAACAAGATCTTATCTTATCCTTTTGTTATGAAACAACTTTTCATAGCCAATTCAAATTTGAATTCAAATATTTAAATTCGAATATTCAAACATTCAAATTCAAACTTTCAAATTCAAAATTCAAATTCAAATTTCAAATTTCAAAATTCAAATTTCAAAATTCAAATTCAAAATTCAAATTTCAAATTTCAAATTTCAAATTCAAAATTCAAATTTCAAAATTCAAATTTCAAAATTCAAATTCCAAATTTCAAAATTCAAAATTTAAATGTTTGATAATTAATTTAACCAATGTACTAACAATCTCCCACTTGGCCTAGAGCCAATCTGACCGAAATCTATATCCTAAAGCCTCATAATGACTATCATGTTTTCTCTGAGAAACTCCTTTTGTCAGAGAATCGGCTATGTTATCTTTTGTGGGAACATAGTCTATCTTTACATCCATCCTATCAATGATTACTCTAATCATGTGATATCTGCGGAGCACGTATTTTGATCTTTGATGAGACCTGGGTTCCTTTGCCTGCGCAATAGCACCATTGTTGTCACAATACAACTGTATGGGCTCACTAACGCTGGGAACCACCCCAAGTTCAGTGATGAACTTCTTGGTCCACACCGCATCCTTAGCTGCTTCTGAAGCCGCTATATATTCAGCCTCCGTCATTGAATCTACTATAGTCTCTTGTTTGGAACTTTTCCAAGTCATTGCTCCACCATTTAAGGTGAATGCGAACCTTGATTGTGATTTACAATCATCTTTGTCACTTTGGAAGCTAGCATCAGTGAACCCTTTCACTGCTAGCTCATTAACTCCATCATACACCAGAAACATATCGTTAGTTCTTCTCAAGTACTTTTGCGGATTGTTTTGACTGTTGTTTAGTGACCCTCTCAAGGGTTTGCCTGGTACTTGCTCGTTATGCTTAAAGCATAAGAGACATCTGGTCTTGTACAGATCATGGCAATACATGATGGATCCGATAGCCGAAGCGTATGGTCTCTCACTCATGCGATCCTTCTCTTGTTGTGTCTTAGGACACATAACCTTAGAAAGATGCACGCCATGATTGACAGGACGAAAACCCCTTTTCGACCCTTCCATACTAAATCTCCTTTGTATTTTGTCAATGTACGTAGATTGGGATAATCACAGCAGCCTCTTAGTTCTATCTCTATAGATCTTTATACTCAGTATATAGGCTGCCTCTCCTAAATCTTTCATGGTGAAGCTTTCAGAAAGCAACTCCTTAATTGTTTGAAGTGTAGGGATGTCATTCCCTATCAGAGTATGTCATCCACATAAAGCACCAAGAAAATAACATTGCTCCCACTAACCTTATTGTAAACACAAGACTCATCCTTGTTCTTGATGAAACCGTTACTCCTAACAACCTCATCAAAACGAATGTTCCAACTCCGTGATGTTTGCTTTAGCCCATATATTGACCTTTGAAGTTTGCATACCATATACTTCTGGCCTTTGGATTCAAAACCTTCAGGCTGTGTCATATACACCTTCTCCTTCAAGAACCCATTCAAGAAGGCATTCTTGACATCCATTTGCCAAATTTCATAATCATTATATGTTGCTATAGCTAGCATAATCCGAATAGATTTGATCATGGCAACAGGTGAGAAAGTCTCGTCATAGTCAACTCATTGTCTTTAACGATATCCTTTCGCAACCAACCTAGCTTTATAGGTTTAAATGTTGCCATATGCATCAGTCTTTTTCTTAAAGACCCATTTACATCCAGTAGGAACCATTCCTTCTGGATGTGGAACCAAAGTCCATACCTGGTTTTGATGCATCGAGTCTATTTCAGACCTCATGGCTTCAAGCCATTTGAAGGAGTCAACATCCTTGACTGTCTCCTCATGGTTACAAGGTTCGTCATCCTTAACGGTTTGCTGATTCTCAATCACATAACTGTACCTCTCAGGTGGTTGACTAACCCTAGTAGACCTACGAAGTTATGTGTTTACTTCTCCATTGGAGAACGTCGCCTGCGGAGCAGACTCGGGTTCCTTAATCTATTCTTGTGGGCTTTGAACTTCTTCAAGTTTAATTTTACTCCCACTAGCTCCTTGAGAAAGAAGATCATCTGATGTCAACGCTTTGACATATGCTGGAAATCCCAAAACCTTGAGGTAGCTCAAGTTTGGTCTCCTACCAGTTCATATCTCATATGGAGTGGTATGAACAGATTTAGAAGGTACCTGATAAACCCTTGGTTTATAAGGTTTTTAAGCATCAACTAGCTTAATTTGTGTGATTAAATGGATGGAAAAGAGGGTCAATGTCCTGGAAAGTCCTAAATACAAGTTCTAAAATTTTGTTGAAAATTTATATTGTTCTTGTAGGGAAATGAAGCTCAAGAAGCAAATGAGAGAAGGAAGAAGATTCTGAAGAATGGGAGAATTCTAAGTGTTGAGCGCTAAAACGTCCAAAGCGAACGTTTTAGCGCGCTGCTACAAAATAAAGCCAAAAATTGCTGGTGCCGAGCGCTAAAACGTCCAATTCAAACGTTATAGCGCTCTGCTGTTCAAAAAGATTCTGGTCTTGAACGCTAAAACGTTCAAGTCAAATGTTTTAGCGCTGAGGACAGTTGAAAGCAGTTGGGCATCCGTCAAAGTTGAACGCTAAAACATCCAACAGGGAACGTTTTAGCGCCCATGTCAGTTTTTGGATGTTATTCAGTTGGAATTTGTAAACTATAAAAGGGTAAAGGGCCTTCACACTTGATATAAATCCTCTGATCTGACTTTTTACTCTCTGAAATTCTAAATCCCTTAGGTCCTAGTATTGTATTAGTTTAGTGTACTTTATGTAATTGTGATTGAAGATTCAACATCATGATAATGGAGTTTGATCTTTCCTCTTCTTTTGTTATTTCTTTTTCTTTGTCTGAGTAGAGTCTTTTGTAGTTAGATTTTAATGGAACTCAAAGATGAATTTATGTATGGTTGATTGAATATTGTGATTATCTTTTATGTGATGATATGAAATTGTCTTTGTCAATTCTTTCCATTAAGGGAGTAGTGTAGAACATGAATGTTTACATTATTTCTGTAACTAGCAATTTCATCTTCAGTGTTCTAGTATTTAAGGGATTGGAACTAGGACTCTGATGTAATCTTTAAAATCTTAGTGCTTAATGTATGTATTAAGAAGGGAATCACCAAGGAATTCAGGTTCTTGATTAATGTATCAACCAAGATAGTAAGAGATTACATCTTGGTGATAAGAAAAAGGTTGATTGACATCACGTGGGAGATAATTCATAATATGATTGATTCTTACATAAGTTTATTGTTGAGGGACATTGATTTCTTACTACTTGTTGTAAAATTATAATTCACATTTTAGTTATTTTACCAAGTCCAAATACAATTCAAATTCTGGTGACAGTTATCAATGCATTCAATGAATTCTTGTTTGATTCAACTTAATTATAAGTGGTTAGTTGGTGTTTGAACACAAATCCTCGTGGGAACGATCTTTATTTATCATTTTATTACTTGTACGACTAGTACACTTGCTAAAGTTGCAACAGTACCCTATTCAAAAGGTATGCTGCAGTGCTTAAGGCATACCCCAAAATGATTTTGGGAGCTCTGTCTCACTCATCATAGACCTAGCCATATCCAGTAAGGTTCGATTCTTCCTTTCGAATACACCATTTGGGTGTGGCGTGTAAGGCACAGTAAACTGTGAGAGAATCCCATTCTCCTTTAGAAAATCTTGAAACTCGTTGCTCAGATATTCGCCACCATGATCTGATCGTAATGTCTTAATCATCTTGCATCGTTGTTTCTCTACTTCACTCCTATACTCCTTGAAATTTTCAAAGGCTTCAGATTTATGTCTCATCAGGTATACATACCCAAATCTTGATCTATCATCAGTAAATGCAATAAAGTAAGAATATCCATCTCTAGCCTTGACATTAGACCACATACATCAGAGTGAATGAGTCCTAATAACTCACTAGCCCTATGACTCTCAAGCCTTTTGAGCTTGTTCTGAGTCATTCTCCCAGCTAGACAAGACTCACAAGGTCCATAGGATTCTAAATCCATGGAATCTAGGTGTCCATTTGCATGTAGCCTAGAGAGTATTGTTTCGTTTATGTGTCCTAGTCTACAATGCCAAAGATAAGATTTATTATTTATCCTAGTTCGTTTCACATTCATATTGATTACTTTATTTTCCATTTCTAGAACATATAAGCCATTTACCAAAGAAGCAGTAGCAGAAACCAATATCGTTCATAATGATAGAAAATTCACTACTCTTAATAGTAAATATAAAACCATCTTGTTCTAAACAAGAAATATAAATAATGTTTCTAGAAATGTTAGGAACATAAAGACAATTCTTCAAATGCAGCATAAGGCCCGTACACGAAACAAGGTCAACATCTCCAATAGCCAATGCAACAACTCTTGCTCCATTCCCAACTCGAAGATCCACCTCGTTCTTGTCAAGCTTCCTCGGATTCCTTAGCACCTGCAACATATTGCAGATGTGAGAACCACAACAGGTATCCAATACCCATGAAGCCGGGTTAGCACAAGAAAAATTAACCTCAATCATGTAAATACCTGAGGTAGAACCATCACCATGCTTCTTTTCCATTACACCTTTGATTTAGTCAGGACAGTTCCTCTTCCAATGGCCTTTCTTGCCACAATGGAAGCACTCAGCGTCATTTTTATCCTTGCCCTTACCTTTGGCCTTGCCCATCTTCTTATTGGACTTTCCTTTGGGCTCGAAGGGATTGGGCTTTACAAGCTCTTTCCTTTTACCTTTATCCTTGGTCTTGAAAGACCCACCAATAAGAAGAGCTTGTGTCTTATCCTTTTTGATAGACACCTCAACAGTAGTTATCATGTTTAACAACTCAAGCAGTGTAATATTCATCGAATGCATGTTATAGTTCATAATGAACCCACTAATTGAAGGAGGAAGTGATGATAGAACTAATTCATTAATTAATTCGGCATCCATTATGAAGCCTAGACCCTCTAGCTTCTCAATAGTGCTATCATCTTTAGGACATGGCGGTTAAAAGATATGCCTTCAGTCATCTTGCATAGGAACAATTCCCTAGAGGTCTCATACCTCTCATGCTTATCCTTCTTATCATACAACTCCTTGAGATGAAGGATAATGGAGGGGGCATCCATATGCTCGTGCTGTTTATGCAGCTCGGGTAACATGGATGCCAGTATGATGCAATAAGCCAACACATTAGCATCCATGTGTTGCTTGTGGACCTCGAAATCAAATTCCGCGAACCCATCTTCCCCTTCCTTAGGCGCAATAGGTAAAGCAGCTTCAAGGACATAAGCAACTTTATCGGCCTGCAGAACAATTCAGACGTTCCGATACCAGTCCACGAAATTAGGACTGGTCAACTTGTTCGTTTCGAGAATAGTATGCAGAGACAAATGACCCGACATATTAAGCTGAATAGGATGTAAAAATAAAATAATTAATATTGTTATAAATAGACCATATTATTAAAGACTTCAAATAAATGGCCCCTCCCACTATTTTGTCTAAGTCAGTGACCCTTTTCCTTATTAACCTAGGGCTATTCCTCTTAAGAATTTCTGTAGTGGGTTAAGAGAACGACCATTTCCTTTAATCCCCGTCTAAGACCGCAAGATCAAATTAAACGATGGGTTGATCATTTATCAACAATATCTCATACCTTTTCTTAACATCAGGTTGACAACTCCTTGTCACTTAGTGGTGCATCTCATGCAACCAACTTGGCACTATAGCCCCAAGTATATAAGCTCAGCTGAGCCTGCAACTTATGCACCAGGTCAAGCACAAACCACCATCCTAAGTGTCTCTACACTTCAAGCATTCATTTTACCCAACGAAACAGTGGGTCTCAACTGAGTTGTAGAGCACCACCATGTCGAAGGGATTCAATTTGTACCGACAGTGGGAGGCAATCATGCACTTAATAATTGTTCCTTTAAGGGTTCCTTTTTCTTTTATTAGGGATTTACCAAGTCTCATTAAACGCGCATATTGTACTATCATGCTAGTCGTTGCCCTATGTCATACATCTACAACATACTATACTAGTCGCTTTTGGACATGCACAATAGAAACATACATACACGATTTTATGATATGCATACTAGTCGCCTTGACATACACGCATACATTCATAGGCATAATAAATCACATTTATTTTGGGATAGTCATGGTACCCATGCCATATTCTCCCATCATGCTCCTTATGTCGCGGCTCCTCCATGGACTCCTCCATGCCTAAAACGCCATTAGCCTAATTTCTAATTACATATTAATTCAAGAAACCCCAAGTTACATTTGGGGGGGAGTAAGGTGAGAAAAGAATTTACACAAAAGTAAAAGAAAGACAAGGCATACAAGCCTTATTTACCAAAATTAAATTACAACAATTAAAATTTAATTTTGGTCACCATGACCATCCCCTTCCTTTATTTACACCTGAAAAGTTAATAACCAAACAAGCGCAGAAATATACTAAATATGTTCTATGCTTTTACATGGACATATTAATTTTTAACATATCCAAAAATTCAAAATTTTATGCAAAGATCATATTTTTACCGAATAAAAAATTAAAGATCAAATCTTTATTTGATCAAAATGTCAAAGATCATATATTTAACCAACAAAATGCAAAGTTCACATTTTTAATCATTAAAACGTCAAAGATCAAATCTTTAACCAACCAAAACATAAAGGTCAATTTTTAACTGATTAAAACATCAAAGATCAAATCTTTAATGAACCAAAATGTAAAAATCGCATTTTTAACCGAACAAAAGTACCCTAACTTGTCGATAGTAAAGCAACAAGCTCTGATACCACTTGTAAGATGCCTTTTGTAGGCCATGAACATATAAGAGGGAAAAATCAAATTTTTTTATGCGGAAGAAGCAACCTTTGCCCACCCTCAATCATGTTTAACTCATGAATCATGCAATAGACATGTTAAGGTTTAAAGTAGATACCTTTATTCGGATTATTATTCCTGATCAAATGTGTTCTTGATCAATTCTTCAGACTTGAAGAACACAAGTCCTCCGATGGAAATCCACACCACCTTGTTGTCTTGTAAGAGAAGAACCCTTCTTCGAATGCTCAATCTCTTTCAATGGAGGTTGCTAGACTCAAGAGAAGAATAGAGATTGGGTAGTGCCTTTGGTTATTTCAAGAGAGAGATAGAAGAGAGAGATAGCCGCCACATTGATGTATGTGTTGGCTAAGGTTTCAGTGGAGAAAATTAGAGATGAAGAAGAGATCCAAAACTAAGGAAGAAAAGGGGCTATATATAGATGTATCGACTCATTAACCTAAGACTAGGTCAAATCAGCACCCTCATCAAATCCCAATCTTATTGGGTAATTTCCTTAATTTTATCCAATCAATCTGATTGATTGGTTTTCCCAATTTCAGCTAATTAATTTAATTAATTGGTTTCCTTAATTTTACCCAATAAATCCAATTGATTGGTTTTCCAAATTTTAGCCAATTGATCTAATTAATTGATGTCCTTAATTTTGGTGTAACACCCTCTCTTGTAGGCCTCCAAGAGAGTTCTTTAATAGCATTTTAGAGACTGAAAAAAATATTGCTTTTACATTGCCAATAAAAACTAAAGCGGGGATCTAGTTAATTACAAAAATCAGACTACGCAAAATTTCTTACACTTACTCAAAACATAAATTTCCTGATAGACCTTCCTGTCTTTAAAAATTCGTATAAAATCCAGTTCAACGATTCAAAAAAATATTCTTTGTGATCTGGAAACTAGACATCTGGGGCTTCACGTTCATATAAAATAATAGTGATTTGGAGTTCGTTCGCCCCTCGAAACATAACTCGCAAAATAAGAGATAAAACAGTGAAAATATCACAAACGTCCTGGCTGGAAAAATTCATAATAAATCTAGATTTCAGAATTTCTTTGCAAGGTTTATATATAATGAAACTAGACACCTGGGGCTACGCGTGCATATAAATTATAAGAAAATCGGAGGTCCGTAGCCCCAATACGACAACTTACAAAGTGCTCGCAAAGACTTTTCAAAACTCAGCATTTAGATAACATGTCAAAATCCTTTTCGCAACCGTTTCAACATCTGTTTCCATAATACTTGCTAGTCATAAAATCGTAAGGCAATAATAAAATCATAGTTCACAGTAATAAAACTTCTCAATTTCATACAGTCATCCATAAAATATCACATCAATAGCAGCATGCCCAAACAGTAGAAGCCAACAGCAAATATCCAAGTCCTCAAAAGCTTTTACGTCCTCCTGCCATTTTGTAAAAATAGCAGCCCCAAAGGGGTGAGAGAAAATCCCAGTAGTGTGGCAACAAAACCATAATGCAACAATATTAAACTAGGCACAAAATCATAAACAGTCGCTTCAAACATAAAAGCCTTTTCATCCTTTATCCTTTTCATCATATATCATATTGCGTATATAACGCCAGAAGTGTACGTTCATAGCACTACGGTGCACGTATCACTAACATAATATCATATTGCGTATATAACGCCAGAAGTGTACGTTCATAGCACTACTGTGCACGTATCACTAACAGAACAGTGGAGTACCCTGGGTGGCTCCTCAGAAGGGCTCCAACTGTACCTAAGCGGACTGAAGCCAAGTGTCCCATACCCTGGTACCGGAGGGATGCCTATATGATGCGTGCTCAATCACATGATCCTGTATATAACTATTCTAAGACTCAGGGCTAACATGAATTCAGTACATGCATGCCATGCTATGCTGTCACACACAAACAGAAAGACAAGTGCGGTATGATGTACTGTGCATGCAGATATCATCATTTCATAACATATACTTCATGTACATTGGATGCCATACTGCCAAGCCATTCTTTCTTTTCATAAGAGAATTTCCATAATCATAACATTTCCATAGGCAGAATAATTTCATCATTTATGGAAGAATAGTCATAAGGCACATGTGGGCAACAATTCACAATTCATACACTAGTCAATAGTCACATTAGGTAATACCGCCTAACACATACCTCACACGTCACAATAATTTACCGGGCAGCAGCAGAAAGTCCACCACCTTACGAAATGTGCGCACCTAAATACAAGGTTTGCGAAGTCAGAATTTTTCGCTACAATTTCTTACATATAGCATGTATTTTTAGCTTATTTCTCCTCAAATTCCTTCTCGGTTTGTAGGACATTTTTCCTAATCATATACGGACTCCTTAATAACCTCTTAGACGCTTAAGAGTGAGTAATTCAGTGACTTTTATTCCCACACCGCAGCGGTTTTATAAAGGAGAATTCCTCAAGGTTCCAATCATATAATTTCCACTTCCTTATTCTAGGATGCGCAAGGTATAACCTATGAATGTGCTGTCTATTAAATTTTAAAAATGACATAAAACATAACAAAGTTCTCTAAAACAGAATCTGCCTTGACCGTACAAAGGTGCTCATGATATTTTTTTTGGAATTTAAGTGCAGCAAGATCAAGTGTGTGGCAGGAGGTCCAAGCTCATAGTATACACTAAATTTAACTAAGACTTAGTTCATAACAACATCTACCAATTCAGAATTGAGTTCATCTACACAAAACCTCAAGGGAAATTTATTCCAAGGCTCACTACAACCCTCATGTAGCGCCACAAGAAGAGGTCCAACATGCTGTTTCATAAAATTCCAGCCATTAAGATCTTTTACTCTAACACATTTACTCCATAAGGGTGTGCTATAAAGGGTCCAAACATGTTGTTATGTTTCTTTAATTTGTAACAGCCCCTAAATTTATTATAAGGCTCATGTTTCTTTAATTTGTAACAGCCCCTAAATTTATTATAAGGCTATTTCAATGTTACATTTCTTTATGCTTACAAACCGTGACCCAAGGTTCTCAATACAACAGAAACAATAATGAAGCTAAAATTACAAAGCTACTTCCTATCATGCTTCACGACTTGGCTAGAGGAAAGAAGGAATTTTATGCCTACCTCTTAACTACACACAAAGAAGACCGAAGGAGCAAAAAGGACAGCAGCTCAACTCTTCACTCCTCAAAGACAGCAGCTCCACTCCTTAAGCTGAAGACCGAGAGCAAAGAACATAAGGGAAGGAACGATTAGTTGGAGCTATGATTTCATCTACTGGAATGTCTCCTTCAACCAAGTGATTAAACAATGAAGCAGAGGCAATATCTTACCTCTAAAAACAATAGGACACAACCGAATAGGGATTGGGAAGTGTGTAAAGCTTTGATACGTCCTCAATAGCTCCACGATTTTGTAGGAGAGGGATTTGAAGTTATTTCTTGAATTCACTTCTTCATTTGGAGTTGCGATTTTAAGGAGATGTGAGGGAATGGTACTGTAATTTGTTTGGGCTGTTGTAAGGTGGGGTTACGGTTTTTTTTTTTGGAGGGAGAAAAGAGATGAAGTGGCTGAGTTTTTCTAAGCTACTACTACTGTTTCAATGTCCCAAGTTTGAGCCTAACTCTTCTACAATACCAGCGCATATAGAGTGAAAGGACGAGGGGCTAAAGAGCTGATCTAAAGGCTAAGAAAGTCAGAGAATGGCTAAGGCTTTCTCCTCTTTCCAGCGCATGAGAGGGTGAGCATTAGTGAGGATCTCCAGCCAATGAGGTAACATGCAGCAGCAACCCTCTTTTCCTATTGGTGCGTGACTTAGGGCTGAGAAAAATTTGAATTAAAGCTGAATGAGGGTTGTAAACAGCAGCAAGCAAGTCCAGCTCTGGCATCTCCTAGGCGCATGGGATAGAGAAATGAGGGGCTAGGCTGACTTACTTGTGATACATGCAGCAAGGGTCAGGATTTTGTGTCCTTTTCTTTTCACTTTCCTAGGCGTACAATGAAAAGAGAGAGTGTGAGGTTGATGAGGTTCATGCTATGTGGGAGTACAGCTGCTCTATATAGGATTCCTTAAGATAGGATAGGGATAATTAAAGGGTTTTGGGCTGCATAGAATCACTTCTCACGGCCTTTGAGCCATCGACCATGGAAGCATTTGGGTTACAAACTTGCACATTCCTTAATATTACTAACCTAAGTCCTAGCCCATAATTTATAATTTCCCATATCTTTGAAATATTTTTAATCCCCTTAGAAGTTATTATTACATGATTTCTATAACTCTTAACTAAAATTCTACAAGCCCAAAATAAATTCTCACTTATTATTGTAATTAATTAAATTCCCTAATTTAATTCCTCTCTCCTAACCATATATCTCGAAAACTAAACAGGAGTTGCACCTAACTTGAATTAATCACAATATCCATAATCCTCATGGCAATTTATATAAATAAATAAATATATATATATATATATATATATTCCTAATTATGTGGGATGTTACATTTGGTCAATCAATCCAATTGATTTGTTTCCCTAATTTCAGCCAATTAATTTAATTAATTGGTTTCCTTTAATTTTGGTCAATCAATCCAATTGATTTGTTTTCCCCAATTTCAGCCAATTAATTTAATTAATTGGTTTCCTTAATTTTGGTCAATCAATCCAATTGATTTGTTTCCAATCAATCTAACTGATTGGTTTCCTTTATTTTCTCCATCTTTAATAAATCTAATTTAATGACTATATTTAAATTCCAATTTTAAATTTGAAATTCAAAATTAGAATTTAAATTAATTTTATTTTAATTCAAATTTCAAATTCAAAATTCGAAATTAGAATTCAAATTAATTTTATTAATTTACCATTTAAATTAATTAGGTTACATCATGGATCAAGTCCGACTTGACCCATTATGCCACTTACTCTCTCTTGGCCCAATATGTGGGCTTTACCAACTTAGGCCCATTATGCCTTATTGGGCCCAAAACACATATGCTAGAATTCAAGATAACTTAAGGTGTTTGTGTGCGACCCATCAGGCCCAACATAGCCTCTGACATAAATGGGCTTAGGCCCATTAGGCCCAATCCATCTAATGACAACACAGAGCACTAGCAATGTTTTGTTGTCCCAGAGCTAGTTGAGTTCATCGAATGATCAACCTGTTATACCTTTTTGGTTACCGTGTGAATTGTCATTTCGTCTCGGTTATCCATCTCATTGGCCTAGGTCAAGGAAAACCTGCGGTCTAGGGTTAACTTTTGCCGAAACAGGGAATCTTCATTTACAGACTCTAAAGAGCGGGCCATCTCATGACTCCTTTACTATGCATAGATTCCCGAGTCCCGTAAATGTCATCTCGATTTCACCGGTCTACGGATAACCTAATCTCTCACAGAGATTGACGAATTCCTTTAGCTTGTCACACTAGCCCTGAGTCCTTAGGGCATGCCCAAGAGTATACCTACGAGTCTCCATGTTTTAACTTGGTTTACAAGTGGATTGATGATCCTATATATGATCATTGTAGGTTGCCTCCCACGGACATGAATCTTGAGGATTGAAGCTTTGGGGTTGCCTTTGATCCTTGACCAAAAGGATTTTGGTAAGTAATGAGTTACTTTTGCTTGACTGCTTGATTGTCCAATTAAGTGGTCTTTATGGTACTAATGAATATAGGAATGATCTTTTATGTAGGCATTTCTTGGTTAGAGCAAGTTACAAGGTAACTTGTATTTGAAGCTACCTAGCTTGGTACTAGGATTAATCCCCATGTGTGCTCCACCATGCCCATTGGGGTAGTGGTTGGAAGTTGTTTGTGCAATAGTGTAATTATAACATGTTTATGCATTTGTGAATGTTGGGTACATAGAGCTGTACCGTATCTCTGGCCAGTAAATAGTTGTCGTATGGCGTTGGGGACTTCCACTGGATAGAAGTTGGCCTGGGGCCGTGGAGATGTTATCCGTTGAGGAGCACTCTAAGAATGTCTCGAGTGTTATGGTTGGGGGCGCCTTGAATGATGTTCCAGGAACACATTCTTGGAGAGAGAGCCCGTATGAGGCCAGTAGGCTGGATGGTGCATGGCTTTGGCTCTGACCATTCCTGCTCCATCGTATGTCTGTCTCTTCTATCTCCTTATTTCTCTAAATCCCTTTCTATATCCCTCTCTCTGTTATCGCCCTATATCTCTAAATCCCTTGCTATATTCTATATTGTTATAGTTCATTATTATATTTTACATCATATGGAGCTATTTTTCAAGTGGTTATAGCGGGGCTGGAGCACTAGGCAAGAGGCCCACGGGTTAAGCTTATGGAGTATATTGTTATTTTGCATTTTGGGTCATATTTGGCATGAGCTAGACTTAATGCATGAACATTTGGGCTGCATGAGTTATGTATTTCATGCTTTTGTTGTTCATGTAGTATTATTTGGCTAAGCCTAGGATTGATATATTGATTCATTTGGAGCATTTTATTGTATTTACATTTGGATAATTGTAATTTAATGCTTTATGGACTTTGTGTAATTAATGAAGCGTGTATGTGATGGAAGGGCAATAGGTCTATTTTAGTTTATGATTTTTTATGTCAATTGTTAAGAATGCATGAAAAGGAATTATGTGATTGTAATGAGTTTAAGTTTTAATGAAGTTAAGCAATGGATAGTAATGATAATGATGTATATTGTTATGGGTTGTAAGAGCACCAAGGCATTATTGGTCCTTGTGTGCCACCCTTGTCAATTAGGTACCATTTGATGTTTAGAACACTCTTTTGATAAAGTGGGATATGTTAAATAAACAAAGGAGATGCCATCAAATTTTTTAATAGATGAGCAATTTTTAGGCCAACTTTGGGAGAACATATCTCCCTCCACAAAGGTCTAATAGGGACATTCCATAATCATTTTGAAGCTTGAGATGTCAACTATATTGTGTCAAAGTTTGGTATCATTTGAAGTTGCGTAGCGTCCTATTGAGTAGAGACTGCCCAAAGAGGCCATGTGCAGGGGCGGTTCGGGTCTGCATTGATGGGACGAAAATTCGTCCCCCTTCTAAGCCCATTTTGATGGCAAAATACCATCTGTTCCCTCATTTGATGAGAAACTTTGGCACTAAAAGCACTTGTTTAATATCTTTATGACAAAAACACAGTAGAGAACAGATGGTGACGTAATCCTTTGAAAATACACCAAAAAGGGAACATATTTGGAACATTAAATACACCTGCTCCACTCACTCAATCTCTCTGACCACTTTTCAGGAAACGTTGAAAAGAAGTTTCCATAAAGTATAAGCGGTGCAGCAATCAAGCAAGAGGAAATGTGCGCAACAGGGAATAAACGGTTCCTATTGGCTAAGAGGAAAGCAAGGCATGGGGAAGATCAGAAGGAAAGACAAATCTCAACAATAACTGTCTCATCCAGCCACTTGCGCCCCTTAAAGCACTGTTCACACCGCCCCTTTCATGCAGTCAAGAAAACAACTCCAAGGGAATTACACACTTTGCCATTCACTCTTCTGCTATAAATAGGACGTCCCATCACGAAGAACATCATCGAATTCCTTAAGAAGAGATCACTTAGTTTATTTTGTAGTTTTTCTTTTGTATAGTTTTAGCTTTAGTTAAGTGACAACACTTCTTCTATATTCTGTATCATCCACTTGAGACTCCTCACGAGCAGCCACCATATTCTCCACTTTCTAAATTTATTGTAGCCTAATTTGTTTCCAGTTAAATATGTGGTATTTCTCTCTTTTACACTCATTATCTCTGGACTAAATCTCGGGTCTATGGGATTTCAGCTCAGAATAATTATGTTTAAAGTAGTAGCCATGGGCTAAATTATCTGTGGAACGGAAAAACTATAAAGTTCTTAAAGAATTATTTTCAAAACTCTTATACTGAAGTTTTTGTGTTTCTTTGGTTAAGTGAGCTATATTCATTGTGTATCAAAGGAAATTGAACACATACTGAGAAAGGAGCTTCCGTAAGGAAGGGATTTCAGACAGCTTAACCAGAGGGAGAAGGCAGTCTTGTGGAAACAACACTGCTGGTTGCCTTAGAAATAAGGGACCACCTTGTTCATTTGAAGGTCCTGTGCTAAGTAACTGTTGGAGTTAAGGGAGCCATAGGAATATGGAAACTTGTGAGCCATTTAGTCCATGAGCTGAGGAATCAGAGTTGGCAATGAAGAGACTGGAACAAATACAAAAGTGTTAAGTCTTGAGTAGAGAAAATAGCTATTTAAGAATGGAGCAGTGGATCCGTTCCTCGTGTTAAAATTGTTTTAAAACCATCCACACTGTTGTCTCTTAATTACTGTTATTACTATTGTTATTTTTCTTTGTTCAATCTTGTATCTATCAACCTCTCATGAATATTGTTGTTCCTTCTCTCAATAAGAAGGATATCATATATAACGAAGCGATGAACTATTTGCTGTCAGATTGAACCTACTGCTCTTGAGGAACGTTGTCAAGACAGTAGGGAACATTTGACCAAATAGGTCAATTACTAACTTTTGTTTTCATTTTCATTCTTTTTAAAATAGTTTAAGGCATTAATTAGAGTACTATCCTCGTAGGAACGATAATCTGGGCACTAACAGTCCCATTTATTACTTGATGCGTGCACTTGCGCACTTGGGTTGAAGTTAAGAGAACAAATGTGTTTTCTCTTAATGAATTAAAACGTCCTTCATCATAATATATTTTTCACCCAACAAGCTTTTGACTCAACAAGTTTTTGGCGCCGTTGTCGGGGATAGATACACTAAATTTTGTCATTATTAATGTTTTAAGTATATACTCTGTGAATATTTCATTTTTATTTTATTTCTGTCACATATTCTTTTGTTCATATTATTTGAGTTTTATGGTTTATGAGTGAAGAGTCTGAAACAGATTCTCACCACTCTACTGAAATACCCGAGTTCTTCTTTGACCCTGAACCAGAATGTACTTTACATAGGAGAAGAAGAAATATCAGAGAAAATATTTGTGAAAATATGGTTGATCACAACAATAATAATGATGATATCCCTCCTGAACAAAACTTCAGAGCCCTGGCTGCTCCTTTAAGGAACAGACCAAGAAGAGGAGTAATCCTTCCTCTAATAGCTCCCAACTTTGAACTAAAACCCATCATGTTTCACATGATCAGGGAAGCTGGAGTCTTCAATGGACTCCCTGCAGAAGATTCGTACACACACCTCACAAACTTCCAAGATATTTGTGATAATTTTAGAACTGAGGGTGTGACAGAGGAGAGTATGAGAATGAGGCTGTTTCCTCATTCCTTGGGCTAAAAAGTAAAAACATGGATGAAAACCCTCACCCATGGATCCATACACTCTTGGGAGGAACTCTCCAACAAATTCATAGAGAGATTTCTCCCTATGTCTCGCCAAGCTGATGTTAGAGCATAGCTGTCTAACTTTAGAATGTTTTATGGAGAAAATCTCTATGAAGCTTGGGAGGGATATAAGGACATCATTAGGAAATGTCCAAACTATGGGGTGGAAAGTTGGAGAATTTTACAGTCTTTTTATAAAGGGATTGATCATACTTCTCAATCACATTTAGACTTTGCTGCAGGAGGATATTTCTTTACAGGAACTCTTGAATCCAGGTATGAAATCATAGAAGGCACTGCAGAAAGATGTCTCCAATGGCCACTTGAAAGGGTAAACCCAATAAGGAAGCCAGACATGCTAGATTTAGACAAACAAACTGCCATGGAGTCCCAACTGGCTACTGATAACTCTCCAAAAGAGAGTTATTTTGGGCTTAATTATGATGTTTTGGTACTATAATTACATATAATTCTCTTGATTTTATATGATTAATGCATGAATTCTATGATTTCATGATTTAATTGAGAATTATGTTAATTATGAGTATTTGGATGTAAATTGAGGTATGGGAAACATTCAAATGCATCTGTTATTTTACTGTAGGTCAATGCTGTAGCATCGGGAAGCAGTGTTGTAGCAATGCAGATGAGTTCAACAGTGCATAGTGTTGACATCATCACCAGCAAGCCATGGATCCAAGCCCAATTTGATGGAAGAATCTTCTGAACATGTAATCAAAGAATTGATCTGGATACGCGCTAAAAAACGTCAAGAAATCACAATCTAATCTTCATCAAATCAACGATTACAAATCGGATTCAAATTTGAAATGCAAATATGGAAAGAATCTGATGAGATATGCAACAACATACTCTGTCAGTATAATAGCAAAACAGAGTCCTAATCCCATTTCATCACAAGGCAGATTTAAGTGACGATTTGCATGGACAAGAAGAGCTGATTGAAGCCCAGAACATCAAAGCTTATAAAGGAACGAACCCTACACACAGAAAGGACGACTGATATGTTTTGAGACACCCAATTGGAGGCAGTTTTAGAGAGAGAAAGTGGGGGAAACACTTTGGAGGAATTTGAGGGTTCGTTGAGAGAAATCCAGCGGATGAAAGGAGGGAGCTGAGGTTCAATTGAGAGATCATTGAACCCAGTAACTTGCTGCATTATTCCGGTGGCTGAGGCAAGGTTGATGGTGGTGGAGCTTATGGTTGCTGCGAGAGCAGTGCTACAGCATCATCCCTGTTTTCTTTACTTTAGCTTTATGGAATCCTATTCTTACTTTGTTGTTTCTTTCCACCCAATTATAGGCTAACTTGTTAGGATTGGGTGATAGAGTACTCTTATTGTGATGTAAACAATATTGCCTAAACTTTGTTGCATGATTTTCCCTTCAGTTGCTTAATAAAGTATTATATTTCCTTAATCTTGTTGATTCATCGAGATAGGGTTGCAAGGTAATTAGGATTTATGCTATAGAGATATAGGTAATTCCTGAATATTATTAAGCATTGTGGTTTAACTAAGTAAAATTAGTTAATTGTGGGTAGAGAGATCACTTGCACCACAAAATCAAATAGGACTTGAACTTAATGAATTCATAACTTTATTGGTCATAGAGATGTGGGACTTAGTATACATGTAGTGTTGGTGAGAACCCTTGCATGCATTAGTGTTCTGATTACTGAATGGATGATTGATGTAGCATGGTTACTGCATTCTGGTGAAATTGCAATAATGGGGAAATTGATCCCAATCTGTCTTGAAACATTTGGAAAACTTATTTTGCTACTGCATTCTTGTTAGTTAATCAATAGTCTTAGTTTACTTTATTTCTTAAGTGTTAATTTAGTCATTAGCGAATTACAAAATCATCCTTGTTACCTTGATTGCTTCACTTAGAGCTATAGCATTATATAATCTCTGTGGAAACGATATCTGGACTCACACATCCACTCTATTACTTGTTGACACGTGCACTTGCGTATTTGTGTGATTTATAATTGATTGCGAAATTGCACAACAAGTTTTAGGCGCCGTTGCCGGGGATTATTATAAAGCTATTTTCTTTTTGTGAAGTAATATTTAATCCTATCTTCTTTTTGTCCTATCAGGTATTCCAGCTAGTGTATGAACATTCCTCCTAATCAGCCAGAAGTTGCATTTGATCTAGTGATTGAAAGAACTTTTCGCGCAAGGAGAAGGAGGTAGAGACAGAACAGAGTTGTAGCAATACTTAGAACTGTAGACATGGAAGTAGAACGATCTGTGAATGGGGATGAACGAGTTGAGATGCCTATTAGATCACATGGAGTCCCCACACTCAACAATCTCCACTCAGGGATTGTACAACCTGAGGTTGCAGCAGCAAATTTTGAGCTGAAACCCGTGATGTTCAGTATGCTACAAACAATTGGCCAGTTCAATGGAATGCCAAGTGAAGATCCACATCTGCATTTGAAGAATTTCATGGACGTGGCAGATAGCTTCAAAATACAAGGAGTCACAACTGATGCAATAAAGTTGAAGCTATTTCCTTATTCATTAGCCAACAGGGCTAAGACTTGGTTGAGCACCTTAGCCCCTAATTCAATAAGAAGATGGGAAGATTTGGCTGAGAAATTCTTAGTCAAATTTTCCCTCCAGTCAAGGCAGCTCAACTAAGGAGTGGGATCACATCATTCCAGCAGAGAGAAAGAGAATCATTATATGAAAGCTGGGATAGATTCAAAGAATTGTTTCAGAAATGCCCCAACCATGGCATACCCGAATGGCTTCAGATGGACACCTTCTACAACGGGCTGAATGAGCAAACCCATGGCATAGTAGATGCATCATCTGGAGGATACCTCTTGGATAAGACATTTACAGAACCCTACCAAATTTTGGAGAGGATGGCAAACAACAATTATCAATGGCCATCTAAGAGGACAATTGCACATCAGAAGGCTGCAGGAGTGTTGGAGCTGGATGCTATATCATTATTATCAGCACATATATCCTCTTTGACTAATACTATTAAAAATCTGAATCTGAACACTGATGCTAAAGCACAGCCACAACAAGCACATGCAATTTCTAATACTTCTAATGTTGTAACATGTGTTTTCTGTAGTGGTCCTCATAGTTATGATGATTGCCCTCAAAATCCTCAATCTGTGTTTTTTTGTAGGAAATTATAACAGGAACAATCAATATTCAAATTCCTACAATCAATGATGGAGGAACAATAACAACTTGCCTTATTCTCAAGGGCAACAACAAGGATCAGGCTATGCTCCAGCACAGCATATGCAAAGGCCACCATTCCAGCAGCAACAGCAACAATACCAACAGACTAGACAGCAAGCTGACAACTCTAGTTTGTTGGAGAATATGCTGAAAGACTTCATGGCAAGGAATGATGCCATTGTTCATAGTCAATCAGCATCAATAAAGAACTTGGAGAATCAAGTAGGGCAGTTAGCTGATGCCATGAGAAGCAGACCCATAGCCACACTGCCTAGCAACACTGATAATTAAAGAAGAGAAGGAAGTGAACAGATCAAGGCCATAACATTGAGGAGTGGGAAGGAAGTAGATGAACCAGACCATATAAAAGACTACCACAAGATGAAGGAATTAGAAGGCCAGAATGCAGGAGAGAAGGTTGTTGTGGAGGAAAATGTTGGAAAGCAACATGTTGACAATCAGACCAAAAGTCCAAAACAGAATGCTGCCTCAAAGAAGCAGCATAGTCAGCCTGCTGACAAAACAAGTAGACCACTGATAACACATATTTTGTTACACTTATTTGTTACTCTTGATTAGTATTTTTAGGATTTATTTGAAAAAAATAATGATTGTTAGAGTTAATTTAGGTTTTTAGTTTTTAATTGGGTTTAATTTATTTTCGTCAGAATTTTTCAGCTTTACGTTACTTCTGTATTTTGGCCATATCTCGGTCCATAGTTGTCGGATTGACTCCGTTCTTGTTGGGTTTTTCAGATAACACAGAGAGCTACAATTCTTATGCATAGCTCTAAGCCCAATTCGGACTAGAAGCCGGTCTATTTCGGACACCAAGTTGGACGCGTTTTGCTGAAGTTTTGTTTGACTATTGGGCTTGTAATTTAAATTAAAACCCAATTACTTAAGTGGTCCAAAGCCAAGTTTTATTGTTTCATTTTATTTTATTCGGTTTTTTATTTTATGTTTGGGCTGGAGCGATGAAACCCTAGCCGTCCTGTGTGACGGCTATTTAAAGGGGACTCTAGGAAACCCTTGGTAGGCAGTGTTTACAACAGAAAAGTATTTTCTCTGAAGCGTTCTTCATCTTTTTTCTTCTTCTTCTTCTTTTTATTTCAATTATGTTTACCTTAGCCATGCGAGGCTAAGAACCTTTTAATCAACCTAAGGGTAATGGATTCCATGGATTGGTCTTGAGGATCTGCGTTTATTTCAAATCAGTTTTGTTTCCCTTCCCAACTCAGATTGATATCGTGCGATCGTGGATATTCAATCTGAGGTTCGCGATTGCGATTATGGAAAGGGATTAATCATCAGATTTGATGATTGGGTTGATTGACCCTATGACCTTAAATCAAGCGGGCTGATACTTTGCGATTGTATGAGTAGAAGCATCGTCTTTGATCAAATGCTAAGCGATCGCTTAGAGAGGGTTGTCAATTGGAAATAAGGATTCTGATTCGATTGACAAATCAATCACGATTCTGATATCTTCTTATCCGAGGAAAGACGTCCATGGAACCCAAACCTTAGGTTGGTTATTTTTAATTACGAATTTTTATTCCAAATTTATATTCTGCCTCTTTAATTATTGAATCAAAATCTAAAACCCCCCCTTTTAACTTTCTGTTCTCATAAGCGATTTTAACCAAAACAATTTCCTTGAGAGACGACTTAGGGTTTCCACTTTACTGCAAATTTTCTGAACCCTAAAGAATTAATTTTTAATTTGCGCGAGTTCGACAGCTCGTGTCAACCACCACCTCCTTTTCCTCAAAGGCTTCATAAGCAGCAAGATGACAAGTAGTTCAAAAGGTTCATGGACGTGCTAAAGCAATTGCATATCAATGTTCCATTGGTAGAGGCTCTTGAGCAAACGCCTAGTTATACAAAGTTCATGAAAGACATTCTGTCAAGAAAAATGGGAGTCAAAGAATATGAGACAGTAGCTCTCACCCAAGAAAGTAACAGGTTCTTGAACAAGTTGCCACCTAAATTGAAGGATCCAGGAATTTTCACAATCCCTTATTCAATTGGCAACACCTATGTTGGTCAAGCATTATGTGATCTTGGTGCATCCACTAATTTGATTCCTAAGAGTATTTTCACCAAATTGGGAATCGGAGAAGCACGTCCAACCACTGTCACCCTACAGCTTGCTGACAGATCCATCACTTACCCTGAAGGAAAGATTGAGAATGTGTTGGTAAGAGTGGATAAGTTTATATTTCATGCTGACTTCATTGTTCTTGACTTTGAAGCAGATAGGGAGGTACCCTTGCTCTTGGGTAGACCATTCTTAGCTACTGGAAGAACTCTTATTGATGGTGAAAAAGGAGATCTGACTATGAGAGTCAATAATGAGCAAATAACCTTTAATATGTTAATTGCTCTGAAGTATCCAAGTCAAATGGAGGAGTGCTCTGCAATAGAGGATGCTGATGAACCACTGCTACAGCAACAGGAGCCACTGGAAATTGCTATAGCAGAAGAAGGTGCAACTGACAAAGAAGAGGTAAAAGCATGTTTAGCTTGGATTGATGCCCAACTAGTGATGCCATTCAGAGAGAGACACTTTAAGTCTCTGAACTTGCCAGAAAGAAAAGCTCAAACCACCAAAGCCTTCAATTGAAGAACCACAGTGCTGGAGATCAAACCACTGCCTGATCATTTGAGATATGCATACTTGGGAGAGAATGATACTCTTCCCGTAATAATTTCATCTCATTTGACCAAGTTGCAGGAGGAACAATTGTTAGAAGTTTTGAAGAAACACAAAACAACATTGGGGTGGACCATTGCTGATATAAAAGGCATAAGTCTGTCACTGTGTATGCACGAAATTTTGCTGGAAGAAGGTTATAGCAGTACTATACAACATCAGAGGAGGCTGAATCCTATGATGAAGGAAGTTGTGAAGAAAGAAGTTATAAAATGGCTAGATGCAGGAGTAATATACCCTATTTCAGATAGCCAATGGGTGAGTCTAGTCCAATGTGTCCCTAAAAAGGGAGGAATTACAGTGGTAGAGAATGAAAATAATGAGCTAATCTCTACAAGGACTGTAACAGGATGGAGAATCTTCATGGACTATAGGAAGCTAAATGATGCAACAAGGAAGAATCACTTCCCTTGCCGTTCATTGATCAAATGTTGGATAGACTTGCAAGCAAGGAATTTTATTGCTTCTTAGATGGGTATTCAGGCTATAATCAGATTGCTATCGCACCTGAAGACCAGGATAAGACTATATTCACTTGTCCTTATGGAACTTTTTCATTTAGAAGGATGCCATTTGGATTGTGTAATGCTCCAGCAACCTTCCAGCGTTGTATGATGGCTATATTCACAGATATGCTGGAAGACTTTGTGGAAATTTTCATGGATGATTTCTCAGTTTTTGGGGAGTCATTTGCTTTATGTCTTGCCAATTTATCAGATGTATTTCAGAGATGTGAAGATACTAATCTCATACTCAATTGGGATAAATGCCATTTCATGGTCAGAGAAGACATAGTCTTGGGTCATAAGATCTCAAAGGAAGGACTTGAAGTGGATAAAGCCAAGGTTTCAGTGATTGAAAAGCTGCCCATACCCATTGATGTGAAAGGAACCAGAAGCTTCTTGGGGCATGCTGGATTTTACATAAGATTCATTAAGGACTTCTCAAAAATTTCAAGGCCACTTTGCAGATTGCTGGAGCAGAATGCACCCTTCATTATAGATGAGGATTGCAAGGAAGCCTTTGAAGAACTGAAAAAGAGACTTGTCACAGCACCTATCATAGTTGCTCCTGATTGGAGTCTACCATTTGAAATGATGTGTGATGCTAGTGAACATGCTATTGGAGCAGTGCTAGGACAGAGACACAACAAAGTGTTTCATCCAATTTATTATGCTAGCAAAACACTCACTGAAGCTCAGTTTAATTATATAGTCACTGAAAAAGAATTATTAGTTGTTGTTTATGCTTTTGAGAAGTTTAGATCTTATTTGTTTGGTGCTAAAGTGACTGTTTATACTGACCATGCAGCTATTAAGTATTTAGTGGACAAGAAGGACTCAAAACCAAGGCTCATCAGGTGGATGCTCTTGCTACAAGAGTTTGATTTGGAGATAAAAGACAAAAAGGGCACAGAGAATCAAGTGGCAGATCACTTATCAAGGTTAGATGAAGGTAAAGCAGACAAGCTTGAAGAGCAAATCAAGGATACATTTCCAGATGAGCAGCTATTTGCTATTACCATTGCTACAGCACCGTGGTATGCTGACATTGCAAACTACATAGTGAGTGAAATTTTTCCCAACAACATGAATTCACAACAAAGAAGGAAGTTCATCCATAATTGTAAATACTATCTTTGGGATGAACCTTACTTATTCAAGAGATGCCCTGATCAAATCATAAGAAGATGTGTACCTGAAGGAGAGATACAAGTCATATTGGAGCATTGTCATTCATCTCCATATGGAGGCCACTATGCTGGAGTCAGGACTGCAGCAAAGGTTCTACAATCTGGTTTTTATTGGCCTAACATCTTTAAAGATTCACATTCTTTTGTTTCAGGTTGTGATAGATGCCAGAGGACTGGGAATGTGTCAAGAAGGCATGAAATGCCCCTCAACCCTATTCTTGAAGTGGAGCTGTTTGATGTTTGGGGGCTGGACTTCATGGGACCATTCCCACCATCATTTGGGAATCAATACATCCTAGTGGCTGTGGACTATGTGTCCAAGTGGGTAGAAGCTGTGGCATTACCCACCAATGATTCAAAAGTTAGGTGGAAGTTCCTCAAGAAGAACATCTTCACAAGATTTGGTACACCAAGGGCAATAATAAGTGATGAAGGCACCCATTTTTGCAGCAAACAATTTGAACATCTGTTATCAAAATATGGGGTAAGACACAAGATTGCTACAACTACCACCCTCAGACCAGTGGGCAGGTTGAAGTGTCCAATAGAGAAATCAAGAGGGTATTGGAGAAGGTGGTAAATCCTACAAGGAGAGACTAGTCACTTGAAAGTGCGAATTGGCCTTGAAGGCCGATGCATGCTGAGGGAAAAACAAAACTTTTTCATTGTGGAACACACATGCATTCAAGATCATGCTTTAGGAAAGCATGATGTTACCTTGTTCGTGAAAACTCGTGATGATCAAGGTAGGTCTGAAGGGTTCAGATCTTCTAACGTTGATCCACACCACCCACTGCGTCTAGGTGCAAGAACTCCTTCTTGTGAAACCGCCAAGTGATCACTACAATGAGGCTTGCTAAGCGCACACTGTGTGAAGAGAAAGGCTAGGTAAAAGTGTTTGAAAGAGTGAAGCTTTCAATGTGAAAACTTCACAAAAGTAGCGCAGGAGAGGAGAAGAGAATGGCTTGGTTGGTTTTCAAAAAACCCTAGAAGGAACATATATATAGAGGCGCACAAGAGGAGCCTATTTGTTAAAAACAAATCAGATTTTTAATCAATAAAAATCCCTTCCAAAAGGGCGCTCCATCAAAGAGAGAGAGAATAGGATTTGTTGCACATCAAATCTCATCAAATCTTGCCAACAACATCCTATCATATCTTTATGATATATTAGGTTCAAAACCTAATCAAATATCTGATCATAAATCATCATATAATCAGTTATATGGTGCGCCCCATATAGCCTAAATAATGACCAGATACATTTGAGTAGTTGCATTCAAACTTGAATCAAATCACTCAAATATTCTCCCAACAGATCGTATCTTCTGGAGCTAATTCTGATGACTAACCAACAGCCAAATCAGCACCCCAAATCTTCTTAGATTATGTCCAAAAGATTTCCTCTTGATATGTTCCAACAAGATCTCATCTTATCCTTTTGTTATGAAACAACTTTTCATAGCCAATTCAAATTTGAATTTCAAACATTTGAATTCAAAATTTCAAACACTTAAATTTTAAATTCAAATTCTAAATTCAAATTCAAATTTCAAAATTCAAAATTCAAAATTCAAATTTCAAATTTCAAATTTCAAATTTCAAATTCAAAATTCAAAATTCGAATTTCAAATTTCAAATTTCAAATTCAAATTTCAAAATTCAAAATTCAAAATTTAAACATTTGATAATTAATTTAACTAATTAAATTAATTAGTAATGTCTTGGACTATCCAAGCCCATTACTTAGATCCATGCGCCCTCCACCCTATATGTGGAGTTCCAAACTACTTCTTGGGCTAATAACAATTGTTAGGCCTAATACCATTAATGCTAGAGCATCTAGACAATTAGGTGTTAGTGTGTGACCCATTAGGTCCAACATAGCCACTGACATAAATGGGCTTGGGCCCAATAAGCCCACAACCCATCTAATGACAACACAGAGCACTAGCAATGCTTTGTTGCCCCAGAACTAGTTAGATTAGTGACTTGATCATCCTATTGCACATATTTGGTTGCCGTATATATTTCCTTTCATCTCGGTTACCTTCCCATAAAACCTAGGGTAAGGAAGCGTATCAACACCTGCGGTTTAGGGTAAGCTTTATTCGAAATAGGGAATCTTCAATTTACAGACTCTAAAGGCAGATCATCTCATGATCTCTTTTACTATGCATAGATTCATGAGTCCCTGTAAATGTCATCCTGATTTCTCCGGTTTACAGATAACCTAATCTCTCACAGAGATTTGACGAATTCCTTCAGCTTATCACCCTAGCCCTGTGTTCTTTCAGGACAAGCCCAACAGTATACTTATGAGTCTCCATGTTTCAGGCAGACGAGGTGCACAATCAAAGCATGCCTTCTAGAACACAGTCTAGGTAATAACTTCTGGTCTTAGGAAAGACATACCCAAATATAAAGAGACTACTCTAATGATACTCTCTGTGAGAGTTCCTCATAGAGTCTCTTTGTGGGTCTGTTCAGTGCGAGCTATACCCTTATAGGTCCACCCACGACTTTAGCTAAGACATCTTCATATCTGTAGCACATGAGGTCTATACCTTGTATCCATATACAAGTAGATAAGTCGTGCTAGTTTTACCCGAGATCACTGACCTCATTCTCAGTATCTCTAGACTAGGAACATAAAATTAGGAATAAACATCCGGTATTCTTGAATCCTCATGATTGTGATCTCATCACAGATACTCAAAAGATACCTATTTTATTCCACAGGGTTTATCAAGTTATTCATAATTTATTAACATTAATATCGAGACAGAATTATGAAACAAGATAAAGAGTGCTTTTATTTATTTTCGACAATATTAAAAAAGGTCTACATCTATGTCCTTATTTAATCATAAGATTGTCTCTAGGACACCCAAATACTAAAATCACTAAGGCTGGATGACTCTTTATGGGCATATAGGACTGCTTACAAGACTGCCTTAGGTGCATCACCATTCAGAATTGCGTATGGGAAGGCATGTCATCTTCCTGTGGAGCTGGAGCATAGTGCTTATTGGGCAATAACTAAGCTGAACTTGGATGCTAAAGCAGCAGGGGAAAATAGAATGTTGCAGCTTAATGAGCTTGATGAATTCAGGCTGGATTCATATGAAAATGTCAAGCTTTATAAAGAAAAGATGAAAAAATGGCATGATAAGAATATTCTGCATAGGAGCTTTGAGCAAGGAGAGCAAGTGATATTATTCAATTCAAGGATCAAATTATTTCTAGGAAAACTTAAGTCAAGGTGGTCAGGACCTTTTAGAGTGGTCCAAGCATTCCCCCATAGAGCTGTTGAAGTTATGAGTGAAAAAGGGGGAGAAACATTTAAAGTTAATGGTCAAAGACTTAAGCATTATTGGGGAGGCCATTCAAACAAGGAAAAATTCATTATCTCCTTGGGAGAACCTAACTAATCCAAGAAGGAGCAAGTCAGGCTGAAGACTTAAAATCAAGCGCTCTAAGGAGGCAGCCCTAGGAGACAAGCAATTTATTTTTTTAAAGCATTTTATCTTAGGATAGTTTATTTTATAATTAGGAAGCATGTGATTTTATACCAAGTTCTTTTATTTTCTTGGTTCAGATACAAAAATGGGAAAGAAATCCAATGTTGTAATAATTGAAAGTAAAATGGCCTTGAAGGCCGTAGCATGTGAGAGGGAAAAACAAAATTTTTCATATGCAGAATTACACATGCAATCAAGAATCATGCTTTATGGCATGTGATGTTACCTTTGTTTGTGAGTTCAAAACTCCAAGACAATCAGTGTTAGGTTTGAAGGGTTCAAACCCTCTAACGTTGATCCACACCACCCACGTCAAGATGCAAGAACGCTTTCTTGAAAGCCACCAATAGACCACCACAGAGAGGCTTGCTATGCGCTCAATAGGTGAAGAAGGAGGCTAGGTATATGTGTTTAGAAGAGTGAAGTCTCCAGCATAAAAACTTCACAAGAGTGGGAATGGTATATAGAAGAATTGGCTAGGTTCCTTTGAAAAATCTTAAAGAGGAACACACCAACTAGGCGCACAAGAGAGGGAGAGAATTAGTGTATCAAATCAGAATTTTTACTTTACTTATAATGAAAGTGGTGCACAAGTGAGTGAGACAAAGGTGGAGTTGTTGCAATTCAAAAATCCCAACAACCTCCCCTTTGAATCCTCATAAGACTAGGACTTTATCTAGTCAAAATTCTAAACCAATGGTCATCATATGACCACCAATTCATGCGCCCCTATTCAGCCCAAAAAGGGTTCAGATACATTTGAGCTGTTGCATTCAAGTTTGAACCAATTAGCTCAATGATTCTCTCAACAACCAAATCTGATTAGAGCTTGTTGGTTTGACAAGATGACAATCATCTCCCACCAAAATGGCGCCCTAAATCAGCCCTTGGAGATCTCCATAGATCTTCTCTTGATACAAGGGATTTGTTCCAACAAGATCTCATCTTATCCTTTTGTTACGAAACAATTTTTCATAGCCAATTCAAATTTGAATTCAAACATTTAAATTCAAACGTTCAAACATTTAAATTCAAATTTCAAATTCAAATTTCAAATTCAAATTCAAATTTCAAATTCAAATTTCAAAATTCAAATTTCAAAATTCAAAATTCAAATTTCAAAATTCAAATTTCAAATTTCAAATTTCAATTTCAAAATTCAAAATTCAAATTCCAAATTCAAATTTCAAAATTCAAATTTCAAATTTCAAAATTCAAATTTCAAATTCAAAATTCAAAATTTAAATATTTAGTAATTAATTTAACTAATTAAATTAATTAGTAATGTCTTGGACCATCCAAGCTCATTAACAATACCATGCGCCCTTTCCCTCTTAGGTGGGCTTCCAAACTTCATCTTGGGCTAACAACCATTATTAGGCCCAATACCTTTAATGCTATATCACCATGACATTAAGGTGTTAGTGTGTGACCCATTAGGTTCAACACAGCCACTGACATAAATGGGCTCGGGCCCAACAAGCTTACAACCCATTTAATGATAACACAGAGCACTAGCAATGCTTTGTTGCCTCAGAGCTAGTTAGATTAATGACTTGATCATCCTATTACACATATTTGGTTGCCGTATGTATTTCTTTTCGTCTCGGTTACCTTCCCATAAAACCTAGGGTAAGGAAGCGTATCAACCCTTGCGGTTTAGGGTAAGCTTTATTCGAAATAGGGAATCTTTAATTTACTGACTCTAAAGGTAGATCATCTCATGATCTCTTTTACTATGCATAGATTCCCAAGTCCCTGTAAATTTCATCCCAATTTCTCCGGTTTACAGATAACCTAATCTCTCACAGAGATTTGACGAACTCCTTCAGCTTATCACCCTAGCCCTGTGCTCTTTCAGAACAAGCCCAACAGTATACCTATGAGTCTCCATGTTTCAGGCAGACGAGGTATACAATCAAAGCATGCCTTCTAGAACACAGTCTAGGTAATAACTTCTGGTCTAAGGAAAGACATACCCAAATATAAAGAGACTACTCTAATGATACTCTCTGTGAGATTTCCTCATAGAGTCTCTTTTGTGGGTCTGTTCGGTGCGAGCTATACCCTTATAGATCCACCCACGACTTTAGCTAAGACATCTCCATATCTGTAGCTCATGAGGTCTTTACCTTGCATCTGAATACAAGTATATAAGTCGTGCTAGTCTTACCCGAGATCACTGATCCCCATTCTCAGTGTCTCTAGACTAGGAACATAAAATTAGGAATAAATATCCAGTATCCTTGAATCCTCATGATCATGATCTCATCACAGATACTCAAGAGATACCTATTTTATTCCAAGGGATTTATCCAGTTACTCATATAAAATATTAACAGTAATATTGAGACAAAATATGAAACAGGATAAATAGTGCTTTTATTTATTTGCGACAATACAAAGGTCCACATATGTCCTAATCTAATTAAAAGATTGTCTCTAGGACATCCATATACTAACAAGCTCCCACTTGGCCTAGAGCCAATCAGACCTAAGTCGTATACCCAAAGCCTCATAATGACTATCATGTTTTCTCTGAGAAACAGCCTTTGTCAGAGAATCGGCTAGGTTATCATCTGTGGGAATATAATCCATCTTTACATCCATCATATCAATGATTTCTCTAACCAGGTGATATCTGCGGAGCACGTGCTTAGATCTTTGATGAGACCTAGGTTCCTTTGACTACGCAATGGCTCCAGTGTTGTCGTAAAGCAACTGTATGGGCTCATCCACGCTTGGAACCACCCTAAGTTCAGATATGAACTTCTTGATCCACATGGCCTCCTTAGCTGCTTCTGAAGCAGCTATATATTCAGCTTCTGTCGTTGAATCTACTGTTGTCTCCTGCTTGGAATTCTTCCAAGATACTGCCCCACCATTTAAGGATGGTCTTGACTACTGTCCAGTGACCCTCTCCAGGGTCCGACTGGTATCTGCTCATAATGCTCAAAGCATATGAGACATCTGGTCTCGTATATATCATGGCATACATGATGGATCCAATAGCCGAAGCGTATGGAATTCCACTCATGCGATCCATCTCAGGCTATGACTTAGGACACATAGCCTTTGAAAGATGTACCCCATGACTGACGGGAAGAAAACCCTTTTTCGACCCTTCCATGCTAAACCTCTTTAGCATCTTGTCAACATACGTGGATTGAGATAAACCCAGTAGCCTCTTAGATCTATCTCTATAGATCTTTATACCAAGTATAAAGGCCGCTTCTCCCAAATCCTTCATGTGAAGCTTTTTGAAAGCCACTCTTTCGTTATTTGTAATGTGGGGATGTCATTTCCTATTAACAATATGTCATCTATATAAAGTACCAGGAAGACGACATTACTCCCACTAACCTTCTTGTAAACACAAGGTTCATCCTCGTTCTTGATAAAACCGTTACTCTTAACAACTTCATCAAAACGAATATTCCAACTCCTTGATGCTTGCTTTAGCCCATATATCGACCTTTGAAGTTTGCATACCATATGCTCTTGATCTTTGATTTCAAAGCCCTCAGATTGTGTCATGTACACTTTCTCCTTCAAGAACCCATTCAAGAAGACGGTCTTGACATCCATTTACCAAATTTCATAGTCGTGATATGCCGCTATTGCAAGCATGATCCTAATAGATTTGATCATGGCAACAGGCGAGAAAGTCTCATCATAGTCAACTCCTTGTCTTTGACGATACCCTTTCGCAACCAACCTAGCTTTGTAGGTCTGAACGTTGCCATCTGCATCAGTCTTTCTTTTAAAGACCCATTTGTTGCCGATAGGAACTATTCCTTGCGGTTTAGGAACCAAGGTCCATACCTTATTTTGATACATCGAATCCATTTCAGATTCCATGGCTTCAAGCCATCTAGAAGAGTCAACATCCTTGACTGCCTCTATGTAGTTACTTGGTTCATCATCCTCGACGGTTTGCTGATTCTCAATCACAAACCCATACCTCTCAGGTGGATGGATGACCCTCGTTGACCTACGGAGTTGTGTTTACTTCTCCATTGGAGAACGTCGCCTGCAGAGCAGACTCGGGTTCCTCAATCTGTTCATGTGGTTCTTGAACTTCTTCAAGATCAATTTTACTCCCACTGGCTCCTTGAGAGATCAAATCCTTCTCAAGGGACTCAGCATTCTTTCACACAAACACCTTGTGTTCATCTATGGAGTAAAAGTAGTATCCCTTAGTACCTTTGGGATACCCCACAAATAGACATTTAGTACTCTTAGCACTAAGCTTGTCTGATGCTAACGCTTTGACATAAGCTGGCGATCCCCATACCCTGAGGTAACTCAGGTTGGGTCTCTTACCATTCCATATCTCATATGGTGTGGTCTGAACAGATTTAGACGGTACCTTATTTAGAAGGTATGCCGCTGTGTCTAAGGCATATCCCCAAAACGATTTTGGAAGTTAAGTCTCACTCATCATAGACCTGACCATGTCTAACACGGTCCTGTTTCTCCTTTCGGAGACACCATTTTGGTGTGGTGTGTAAGGTGCAGTAAACTGCGAGAGAATTCCATTTTCTCTCAGATAATCCTGAAACTCATGGCTCAGATATTCACCACCACGATCTGATCGTAATGTCTTAATCATCTTGCCACGTTGTTTCTCTACTTCATTCCTAAACTCCTTGAACTTTTCAAAGGCTTCGGATTTATATCTCATTAGGTACACGTACCCAAATCTTGATTTGTCATCAGTAAAAGTGATGAAATAGGAGTATCCTCCTCTAGCCTCTATAGACATTGGCCCACAAACATCAGTGTGAATGAGTTCTAATAACTCATTAGCCCTATGACTCTCAAGCCCTTTGGGCTTGTGACAAGTCATTTTCCCAGCTAGACAAGATTCACATTGTCCATAGGATTCCAAATCCATGGAATCTAGGTATCCATTTGCATGCATCCTAGACAATCTTGTGTCGTTTATGTGCCCTAGTCTACAATGCCAAAGATAAGATTGATTATCTATCCTAGGTCGTTTCACGGCTATATTGAGCACTTCAGTTCCCAATTCCAGAACATACAATCCATTTATTAAAGAAGCAGTACCATAAACAATATCATTCGAAATGATAGAAAATGTACCATTCTTAATACTAAAAGTAAAACCATCTTGTTCTAAACAAGAAATAGAAATAATGTTTCTAGAAATGTTTGGAACATAAAGACAATTATTCAAATGCAATAAAAGGCCCGTAGGCAAAATAAGGTCGGCATCTCCAACAGAATGAGCAGCAACCCTTGCTCCATTGCCAACGCGGAAGTCCACCTCGTTTCTCTCCAATCTCCTTGGGCTCCTAAGCACCTGCAACATATTACAGATATGAGAACCACAACCGGTATCTAATACCCATGAGGTAGGATTAGCACAAGAATAATTTATCTCAATCATGAAAGTACTTGAGGTAGAAGCATCACCATGCTTCTTGTCCTTCACACTCTTCAGGTAGTCTGGACAATTCCACTTCCAATGGCCTTTCTTGCCACAATGGAAGCACTCAACATCGCTTTTGTCCTTGGATGCACTCTTACCCTTCTTTTTGCCTTTCTTCTTCTTGGGTTTTCCTTTGGGTTTAAGGGAGTCTCCTTTCGCAGGCTCCTTGCCCTTACCCTTTGCCTTGCTAGGCCCACCAATCAGAAGAGCTTGTGTCCTATCCTTCTTGATAGACACTTCAGCAGTTGTTAACATGCTTAACAATTCAGGCAAGCTCACAAGCATCCCATGCATGTTGTAATTCATAATGAATTGACTGAAGGAAGGTGGAAGCGAGGTCAGGATTAAGTCATTACTTAGCTCGGCATCCATCACGAAGCCTAGATTTCCTAGCTTCTCAATGAGCCCGATCATCTTAAGAACATGACTGTTCACAGACATGTTCTCAGACATCCTGCATGAGAACAATTCTCTAGAGGCCTCATACCTCTCATGCCTGCCTTTAATGTCATACAACTCCTTGAGATGTAAGACAATAGAGGGAGCATCCATATGCTCATGCTGCTTTTGCAGTTCAAGCGACATGGATGCAAACTTTATGCAGACAGTCAACACATTGTCATCCATGTGCTGTTTGTGGGCCTCGAAATCAAATTCTGCGAACCCATCTTCCCCTTCCCTAGGAGCTACGGGTAATGCAGCATCCAGGACATAAGCTATTTTTTCGGCCCTAAGAACAATTCTTAAGTTTCGATACTAGTCCATAAAGTTTGAACCGGTTAGATTGTTCGTATCGAGTATTGAGCGCAGTGATAGTGGATTAGTCATACTAAAAACTGAAAAAGATGTAAAGATGATTTAATTAATATATTTAGACATGTTGTATAAACAAATTATTAAAGACTTTAAATAGTTTTCCCCTCCCACTATTTTATCTAAGTCAATGACCCTTCCTATTTGACTTAGGGTTAATCTACTTTTAGATTTTACCTTAATGAGATTAAGAGTGCGATTATCTATTTTAACCCCCGTCTGAGACCGCAAGATTAATTTAAATAATGGGTTGATCCTCATCAACAGTATCTCATACCCTCTCTTAACATTAGGTTGACAACTTCTTGTCACTTAGTGGTGCATCTCATGCAACCAACCTAGCATTATTACCCTAAGCACATAAGCCCGGCTGAGCCTGCAACTTATGTCTCAGTTAAGTATTAACCAGCACCCTAAGTGTCTAACACTTCTAATACTACTCTTACTCAACGAAACAGTGGGTCCCAACTGAGTTGTGGAGCACCACTATGTAGAGGAGGTTCGAGTAATATTGGTGGTGGGAGGCTATGAAGCATGGACACGCTGATTTGCAGAAAAAATGCGTGTTCGACACGTGTCGGACACCGACACGTTCGGACACGTAAGGACACGCGTTCGACACACACTTAACTTTTTTGGACACGTTGACTTTCTCGACACGCGATTTTGACCGTGTCGGACACGGTCAAAGGGCAAAAACGTAAGGTTTTGAACGAGTTGGAAAAGAAAAAAAGAACCGATTCAAGGAGAGAAGTCAGACGGAAATCGGTGAGTCTCCAATGGCGTTGAGCTTCAGGTTGGGAGAACCTGAACAAGTACATGCAAGGCAAACATGTGGTGGCTGGCAGGCTGGGTTGGCTCAGCACCGTCGCCAGCGAAGCTGTTCACAGCTGGGTTCCGCTATGCTCCGATGACCACTGGCTAGTGACTATAACAACAACAAAACAACTCTTTGAAGCAAAGATGCTTGAGAAAGAGTTAGAAGATGATGGAAACCTATGAGATATGGAAATAAAGAGAAAATGGGTAATAAAGAAAGTGGTGAAAAAAAAATGCGGTCTGAGTTTGTCAAAAACCGATGAGTAATAATGAACTGCAAAAGTTGCTTTCTTTTTTGGCTAGTGCACTCTGCACATAGCCCTATTGATTGATTTTGATGGTAAGTTAAGCCTAGCCTTTTACCACTTTTACTAGACCCAAACGAAATTGATTAGAAAATGAGAATAGTTTGCTTCAAGTACTGCACAACCATTATTTTCAACCGGATAGTTTGCCTTTCAATTACTTTATCACTTTGTTAAAAAAATAATAATAAATATTTATAAAATAATATTATTTTTAATATTATGAGTAATTTAATTGAATATATTTATGTTTTGGAATAAAATTAAGAGACCATCTTATTTATTATATATTAACGTAAATGACAAATATTTTAAATTATATTGAATAATAAAAAATATTTTATAAATAATATTATAAGTTCTATAATCAATAGCTTTATCACACTCATGAGAAACATGTTTATAGATAAAATTATTCAAGATATTTATTGGTTGTTGATTTTTTATGGATTATTATATATGTTAGATGTAAATTATATTATATATATTAAAAATATTATTTAATCTGAAAATGTGTCCTAACGTGTCGAAATTTAGCATTTTTTAGAATTAACGTGTCGCCGTGTCGTGTCGTGTCGTGTCTCGTGTCCCGTGTCAGTGTCGGTGCATCATAGGTGGGAGGTAATCATATGCTTAATAATTTATTCCTTTAAGGGTTCCTTTTATTTGGGGTTTATTAGGTCTCATCAAACGCATTTATATTATTATCATGCTAGTCGTTATCCTATGTCAAACATCTATCGGATTACACTAGTCGTAATTGGACATGCATAATAATACATACAAACGCGACTTGTCCAATTCATGCATACTAGTCGTTCAAAACATAAAAGCATACATGCATATAAAACAGTTTTATTTGAGATGGTCGTGGTGCTTGTGCATTTGTCCATCCTGCTTCTCAAGCATCGGCTCCTCGTCGTCTATACGCCACTAGCCTAATTCTCTAATTACATATAATTAAAGAAACTCCAAAACATCTTTGGAGGGACAAATAATAAAAATTCAAAATTCAAAATTCAAAATACAACTCTAATTAAAATAGAGCAAATATACACATTAATTTAAAATTTGAAATTCGAATTTCGGGCACCATGACCATCCCCTTCCAAATTGCACCTGAAAATTTAAACAGCTTGCAAGCACATAATATCAAATATTATATAAATATTTCCTCACATATATTTTGATAATTTAACAATTAAAATATCAAAACAAGAATCAAAATTCAAAATTTTTCCAATTTTCTCCCAATGGTCGAATTTTGCATCTTTATGCATAATTCAAATCTTTGTCAAATCTTTCTCAAAGATCACAAAAATTAAACCATTTATTCAACGACAACTCATATGGTTGAACCATACATCATCATATACAAAAATTCTATTAAATAAAATCATGGAGAAAATAATGTATTTGAATGTTCACATCATTGCAGAATCATATTCCCTTTTCAAAAAAATGTTTCTTTTGAAAACTTTCACAAAGAATCAAAAAAACAAAACCATGAGGTCATGTAGATATATGAACACCATAATCATATTAAACATGTTCATAAAAAAAATCCACATGCAAAGAATTAATCTTTAACAAAAAGACCTTTTGACCGTGAGAAAATTAATTTCACAAACAAAGTATCATCACCTGCCGATGGTAAAGCGACCGGACTCTGATATCATTTGAAAGTAAAATGGCCTTGAAGGCCGTAGCATGTGAGAAGGAAAAACAAAATTTTTCATATGCGAAATTACACATGCAATCAAGAATCATGCTTTATGGCATGTGATGTTACCTTTGTTTGTGAGTTCAAAACTCCAAGACGATCAGTGTTAGGTTTGAAGGGTTCAAACCCTCTAACGTTGATCCACACCACCCACGTCAAGATGCAAGAACACTTTCTTGAAAGCCACCAATAGACCACCACAGAGAGGCTTGCTATGCGCTCAATAGGTGAAGGAGGCTAGGTATATGTGTTTAGAAGAGTGAAGTCTCCAGCATGAAAACTTCACAAGAGTGGGAATGGTATATAGAAGAATTGGCTAGGTTCCTTTGAAAAACCTTAAGGAGGAACACACAAACTAGGCGCACAAGAGAGGGAGAGAATTAGTGTATCAAATCAGAATTTTTACTTTACTTATAATGAAAGTGGTGCACAAGTGAGTGAGACAAATGTGGAGTTGTTGCAATTCAAAAATCCCAACAACCTCCCCTTTGAATCCTCATAAGACTAGGACTTTATCTAGTCAAAATTCTAAACCAATGGTCATCATATGACCACCAATTCATGCGCCCCTATTCAGCCCAAAAAGGGTTCAGATACATTTGAGTTGTTGCATTCAAGTTTGAACCAATTAGCTCAATGATTCTCTCAACAACCAAATCTGATTAGAGCTTGTTGGTTTGACAAGATGACAATCATCTCCCACCAAAATGGCGCCCTAAATCAGCCCTTGGAGATCTCCATAGATCTTCTCTTGATACAAGGGATTTGTTCCAACAAGATCTCATCTTATCCTTTTGTTACGAAACAATTTTTCATAGCCAATTCAAATTCGAATTCAAACATTTAAATTCAAACGTTCAAACATTTAAATTCAAATTTCAAATTCAAATTTCAAATTCAAATTCAAATTTCAAATTCAAATTTCAAAATTCAAATTTCAAAATTCAAAATTCAAATTTCAAAATTCAAATTTCAAATTTCAAATTTCAATTTCAAAATTCAAAATTCAAATTCCAAATTCAAATTTCAAAATTCAAATTTCAAATTTCAAAATTCAAATTTCAAATTCAAAATTCAAAATTTAAATATTTAGTAATTAATTTAACTAATTAAATTAATTAGTAATGTCTTGGACCATCCAAACCCATTAACAATACCATGCGCCCTCTCCCTCTTATGTGGGCTTCTAAACATCATCTTGGGCTAACAACCAATATTAGGCCCAATACCTTTAATGCTATATCATCATGACATTAAGGTGTTAGTGTGTGACCCATTAGGTTCAACATAGCCACTGACATAAATGGGCTCGGGCCCAACAAGTCCACAACCCATTTAATGACAACACAGAGCACTAACAAT
This sequence comes from Gastrolobium bilobum, assembly GCF_033153095.1. Classification (NCBI taxonomy): domain Eukaryota; kingdom Viridiplantae; phylum Streptophyta; class Magnoliopsida; order Fabales; family Fabaceae; genus Gastrolobium; species Gastrolobium bilobum. The sequence goes on along the minus strand of NW_026896364.1, from coordinate 161,762 downwards.
GCTTTGTTGCCCCAATGCTAGTTAGATTAATGACTTGATCATCCTATTACACATATTTGGTTGCCGTATGTATTTCTTTTCGTCTCGGTTACCTTCCCATAAAACCTAGGATAAGGAAGCGTATCAACCCTTGCGGTTTAGGGTAAGCTTTATTCGAAATAGGGAATCTTCAATTTACTGACTCTAAAGGCAGATCATCTCATGATCTCTTTTACTATGCATAGATTCCTGAGTCCCTGTAAATGTCATCCCGATTTCTCCGGTTTACAAATAACCTAATCTCTCACAGAGATTTGACGAATTCCTTCAGCTTATCACCCTAGCCCTGTGCTCTTTTAGGACAAGCCCAACAGTATACCTATGAGTCTCCATGTTTCAGGCAGACGAGGTATACAGTCAAAGCATGCCTTCTAGAACACAGTCTAGGTAATAACTTTTGGTCTAAGAAAAGATATACCCAAATATAAAGAGACTACTCTAATGATACTCTCTGTGAGATTTCCTCATAGAGTCTCTTTTGTGGGTCTGTTCAGTGCGAGCTATACCCTTATAGAACCAGCCACGACTTTAGCTAAGACATCTCTATATCCGTAGCTCATGAGGTTTTTACCTTACATCCGAATACAAGTAGATAAGTCGTGCTAGTCTTACCCGAGATCACTGATCCCCATTCTCAGTGTCTCTAGACTAGGAACATAAAATTAGGAATAAATATCCAGTATCCTTGAATCCTCATGATCGTGATCTCATCATAGATACTCAAGAGATACCTATTTTATTTCAAGGGGTTTATCCAGTTACTCGTATAAAATATTAACAGTAATATTGAGACAAAATATGAAACAGGATAAATAGTGCTTTTATTTATTTGCGACAATACAAAGGTCCACATATGTCCTAATCTAATTAAAAGATTTTCTCTAGGACATCCATATACTAACAATAATGTCCCAACGTGATCACAGACTATAGCAAAGGAGCATTTGGGCCAAACAGAATGGGTCGCGCTAGGCCATCGCAAAGAAAGGAAAGGCCCAAGGATGCTACAACGTGGGTTTTGCTGAGTAACCCAAAAAGGACCGTTGAAGCATTTAAGAATGGAACATTGGAGTAGAGAGGTTATCATGCTCTGCGGTTGAGCAGTTGTTTGGGCCAATAGCAATGTTGCAACTGCCCTTGTGGCAGTTATAAAAAGCTGCCATTGTTCCTTGCATCCTATTCTAACATGTGATCGTGCAAAATTACCCATTTTCTCTTCATCTTTACTCTCTCCCAACCCTAAAAGAAATTCCACACAGTCCCAAGGAGTGAACGTGAGAAATTGAGTTTGAAGTCCCCATTGTTAACTAGGACCGAGAGCAAACAATTGAGTTTGGAGTCACAGCAACGGAAGACACATCAACAAGGAGTGGAAAAATCAGAGGGATGAACGTCAAACATTCTGGCACCCCAAAGAAATTGGAGGCTATACCCACCTTCATCAACGAGAGGGCTGTAAAGAGGCATGAAGTGATGCTGAAGAGAAATCTCTTTTCTGATAGAGGTTTCGTGCAAGTCAGCATAGATGCTGGGGCATATGACCCATACATCACCAACATCATTGCTGCACATCAATGGGGGAAATTATGTCTCCACGAAGCTGAAGCAGTAATCCCTATTGTTAGGGAACTTTATGCCAACATGCCTCAGAGTAAGTCTACGAAGGTAATGGTCAGAGGAAAAAGTGTATCCTTCAGCAGTGCCACCATCAAGAAGGTGTACAATCTGCCCATCATTGTTGATGAATATCAAGGTCTGAAGACCACCACTGATGAGGAATTTCTGAAACAAGTCATTGAGGACTTGTGTGTTGAAAGGACGACATGGACTGAGTCGGCCCAAAAGAATCTCTCTTTTCTAAGAAGTGCACTGAAGCTCGAAGCAAGGGTGTGGTACCATTTCTTGAAAAGTAGGCTAAAGCCTACTTCTCACACTGAGACTGTGAACAAGGAAAGAGCAATATTTCTCTCTTGAATTCTGGATGGAAGACCCATTGATGTGGGTCGTATAATTCAAGCCGAAATTTTGGCTTGCTCCAAAGCTGATACTGGCTACCTATGGTTCCCTGGACTGATCACCCAGTTATGCCATGAAGCCAATGTTCTCATTGCTGATGATGAGGAACAGTTCCAAATCACGCAACCAATCACACCCTACACCACTGAAAGGGTTAGAAAGAAAGCAAAGGTATTTTGCTAGAGAAACTAAACCCTCACCAAAATCTCGAGGAAAAAATGCTGCAGCATCAACCTCCACAGTAGCAGTGGAAGAAGACTCACTCTAGCAGAAGAGGATTGAAGACAGACTGAAGAAGATTGAGGACGACCAACTGAAGACCAGGAAAGAAATCATGGAAAAACTGAATAACATGGACAATTTCATCCTAGCTCAACTTGGTTTTCTCAAATCCCATGAACAGAAAGAAGACCAGAGCACAGCTGCAGCATCTGCGGAGGAAATTGAAAAAGAAGAGGCAGAAGAAGAAGAAGAAGAAGTAGGAGCAAAAGAAATTAAGAAAAAGAAGAATGAGAGCAAAAAGAAGATGAGGATAGTGATAGATCTCCTCTGATTTAAAATTGATTTGTGAAAGGTTGTTTTGTTCTTTGTTTTGTTCTTTTCTTTTCATTGTCTGTTGTATATCTGTCCACATGTTAAATGAAGAAGAGCTTAGTAGAAATTGCATGCTGTAGGAGTTATTTTTTGTTCAAGTTTCAATATTCTGTGTGATTTTAGTTTTATTTTGAAGTTAGGCAAAATATGAGAAAAAATAAGGGACTCAAGAAAGAAACTCAGTACTGATGCTGAGTTAAAAATGCTGAATGGTTTAGCATAACATCAATAAGGCAATGCTGTATCTTTGCCTATTCTGTTATAATCTGCATTGCTGCAAGATTGCTATAGCACTGTGTAAGCATGAAAGTCAGTGGTTTTAGGCCAAAGTCTAAATGGAAACCCAAGTAAGACTTGAGAGCAGAACCAACTCAGGGTGAAAGGCCAATGGATGGATCATTTAAGCACAAGGACCAATTCAAGGCAAGAGAAACCAAGAAGTGAATTGTGGAAGAGGGTTTAGGATTTAACAATTTGATGGGTTTGAATCCTATCACATGAGACAGATTTGAAGGCTATAAGGGTGAAATAAGCCAAGCAACAAAGTGCCAATGCATAAAGAATCCTTCCTCAGGAAAACAGAATCAAAAGAAAAGTCAAAAGAAAAAGAAAAGAAGGGAAAACCCCAAAAATAGAATAAGTGCAAAAGCACCAGATAAAAGAGGAAGGCAAAGCTAAAAATGCAAGGTGGACACTTGTTCATTCAAGTCTTGTACACATGGGTGTGGATTTAATTCTGACAGAGCATGAGTCAAGCAACTAGGCCTTATGATTTTTAGTTTGAAGCTCCAAGGTGGATCAAACCGAGAAGCAAGTTCCTAGCACACACACACTGATCTTTCCAAAAGCTATGAAGTCTTGAGAAGATGAAGTCAACAAGGAATACTGAAGTTGAAGTAAGGATGATGGCTGAAGAATCAACAATCAACTGCACAATGTTGTAGCAATGCTGCTGCAATCTGGAGAGTCTCAACAACAGTCTTTGATACAGAAGTTACTGAGCTGATGAATGTTAAGCCCGATGAGTGTTTTGTTGCTCAAGGACGAACAACGTTTTGAGTTTAGAGTGTGATAACTCTCCAAAAGAGAGTTATTTTGGGCTTAATTATGATGTTTTGGTACTATGATTACATATAATTCTCTTGATTTTATATGATTAATGCATGAATTCTATGATTTCATGATTTAATTGAGAATTATGTTAATTATGAGTATTTGGATATAAATTGAGGTATTGGAAACATTTAAATGCATTTGTTATTTTACTGCAGGACAATGTTGTAGCATCGGGAAGCAGTGTTGTAGCAATGCAGATGAGGTCAGCAGTGCATAGTGTTAACATCATCACCAGCAAGTCATGGATCCATGCCCAATTTGATGGAAGAATCTTCTGAACATGTAATCAAAGACCTGATCTGGATACGCGCTCAAAAACGTCAAGAAATCACAAGCTAATCTTCATCAAATCAATGATTATTACAAATCGATTCAAATCTGAATTGCAAATCTGGAAAGAATCTGATGAGATATGCAACAACATACTCTATCAGCATAACAACAAAACAGAGTCCTAATCTCATTCCATCACAAGGCAGATTTGAGTGACGATTTGCATGGACAAGAAGAGCTGATTGAAGCCCAGAACACCAAACGTAATATTAAGTTTCCCTAGAATGCTTTCCCAGGTATTCTAATGCTTTCATTATTCTTATCTTTATAATTATTTTTTTTCATATCCATTTTTTTTTGGGGTAAAGAAACACCTCCTTCCTTTGCACCAAAAATCTACTTTTAGGAGAGTGATCGATTTGGAGATCAGACCGACATCCCATGTCCTTTTGTGGAAATAGTTACCATCTTATGAAGAGATAGAGAGATGGAGAAGTCATAAGTGCATTTAGGGGGTGTTTGGTATAAAGATTTTGATAGAATCCTTGGGAAAGTGGGTTGGGGAAAAAATGTGTACCATGTTTGGTACGAGATATATTGAATTATACCAGTGTAAAATGTCTCCCACGAAAAAAAAAATCAACTACACATTGACAAATTTAAATGCAATTTGAACTGTGGTATTTATTTTATTTGAGAACCGAGAATCTTGCTTATAAAATTTGTGGCAAAAATGCCCTGAATAGATTGGTGTTTATAAAATTTGTGGACAAAAACACGTTATCGTCATCCAAATAGATCTGCTTCTTCGTCTCCGTCTGGTCCGTCTTCGTTTCTTTGCCTGGTATGCACTTTGAAGTGTGGTTTCCGAGTTCAACCTGATTTTGTCTCAACAATGTTTGTTCATAACCCTGTTTATGTACTTTATTTGACATTTATCAGCCATCAGCCAAGTTGAAGAGCATCTTCCGAGTACAACCACCTCCAGGAGCATCTTCGAGCTTCACACCTGAACATGGCGATACCGTTGTGCTTCTTCTGAGGTACCAAGTCTTTGATTTGTTGCATTCTTACTTTGTCTCAAGTTCATTCTGTTTATGGTAGGATTGAGTTAGGTTGGGTTAGTCGTGTTCATCTTCAAAAAATGCCACTACATTCATTCGTCAATAAACACTTCTCATCCTGCACACACAAAATCTATTGTCAACCTTTGTTTTTTTTTTTTTTTGAAACTCTCATGGGGCCCATTCTTTTTTCATTAGTGCAGGAAAAATATTTCTGTTTCCTATAACATAATAAATATATTCCTCAAATTTGTAATTTAGCTTTACTAAGTATTACTCTGGTTTATGGGGGTGTTGTGGCTGAATATATTTCAAATTCTTAATTGTACGTTTATAATTTGTTTGGGATAAAAATAATCATGTCATATTCTCAGTAATATTTTTTTCTCGATAAAAAAAATAGAGTAAACACCCTTTTTAGTCCCTGACAATATCTACGAAGTTCTTTTTAGTCCCTAGCAATAAAAAAGGACCAAATTGGTCCCTGAAAGTACAAGAAAAGGGCCACTCTACATATTTGGGAGTTGACATAAGGACTAATATGGCCCTTTTTTTTGTAATTTCAGGGACCAATTTGGTCCTTTTTTATTGCGAAGGACTAAAAAGGACTTCGTAGATATTGACAGAGACTAAAAAGGATGTTTACTCAAAAAAATATCTCTCGTATCAAACACCCCAAGGTCAAGGACTATGCTGGCCTTAAGGGTAATTCCAACCTTTTACTCTTCCAAAGACCTAAAACATAATTGCAAGAAAAATTCCAAAGCTATGATCAAAAGAGTCAATCTGAAAGTTTATAAGACTAATCCATGTAAAGATTTTTAATATGAATAATCTATAACGTAACAGATTCATAATTTTATAGTATCATGCACATGACAAATGTATAATTGTGTAACTTAAGCTGGCTCACTAAGAAATAAGGCTAATGACCTGTGAAAGTTCAAATTTAACTCATTTTAACAAATGAATTAAAAAATTTAATTTATTAAATTATTAATGAAACGAACTGTAACTTTATGAGTTAGTTTCACTTATTGTCATCCATAAATAAAATACATTTTACTTTCTTCAAAAAGGGAATTCTTTTTTTGTACCGAAAAAACAGAGACACTTTCAACTTCTTAATTTTGTTTCTAATCACATATCGCTCTCAAGTTTTATTTTAAATAAAATTATTATTATTTTTTAAATAAACCAAACAAAGCACATGGAAGTCATATTATTAATCTCCAGAATTCATTTAAATCTCCAGAAAATTAATTAAATAGAAAATTAACCTATTATGACCTGTATTTTGGGCCTGTGATGTGGCCCAATTGTCAGTAAACCCAACACAAAACCCTAAATCCTAAATTTATAAAGTGTCCATCCTTTTTGTATGATATTTTTTCATTTGCAAACTCCGTTCCTCTTCCTTATAATTTAAATATTAGAGTACTTTTAGATACATTGTTATGTGCTATGATGCACTGACACGGACACGGGACACGGGACACGGGATACGACACGACACGCCGATACGTTAATTCTAAAAAATGTCATATTTGGATGCGTTGGGACACGTTTTGATATTAAATAAAATTTTTGATATATATAATATAATTTATATTTGATACATATAAGAGTCCATAATAGGTCATATAACCAATCAAATATTTAAATTTCATAACATAAATATAAATATAAATAATTTTTCGTACTTTGTTAATTTTTCAGGTCAAATTTCATAACAGAAAAAAATTAATTTATAAATTATTTCTTTTATATTTAGTTAACAAAATAAAATTTAAGATTAAAAAAAAAAACGTGTCCGAGCTTTGACCGCGTGTCCGAAAAAGTTGATTGCGTGTAGGAAAAACGTGTCGCAGAGTTGACCGCGTGTTCTCAAATGTTGACTGCGTGTCAAATGCGTGTCCGAGCGTGTCGGAACGTATCCGTGTCGGACACATGTCCAACACGCAAATTTTTAGAAAATCAGCGTGTCCGTGCTACGTAGGTTATGCACATTGGGATTCGGGACACATATAAGAAGACTTTTCAAGGGACATTGACCAACACCAATAAGACCAACAAGTTGCATTCGCATATCAATCAATCCAGGTGACACCATTTCAACATGACCTAATTTCACTAATTCTAATTTACAATATCAATTCTTATACGCTACTATTTCATGATATAATTAAACATATATTAGTAGAGTCGAGAAAATAAGCTCGTTTCAATAGATTTATTTTTTGATAGGTTAATGATGGGTTAAAACAGATTAGTGTAAAATAAATTTAGATTAGTGGGCCAATCCGTCTAATCCGTCAAACAGAATAAAACAGACTGAATTTTTCAACCCAATTTAAAAAATAAAACGAGACGGATTAACTTATTTTTTGATAAATTAATAACAAAATGTAACGAAATGGAGCGGACCGCCGCCTCTATACATAAGTAGGCACAGCGACCTTTTCTATAGTTTCAGAATTATAAAAGTAGCGTTACCTCTTTTTTTGGTATAACGCGTTACTTGTTTTTGTCTCTATCTTTTCTTCCTTTTCAAAGAACAAAATGGAAATCAAGGGAATTGGAAATAGCACGAGAAGAGTGGAGACTTTTCTTCGGTGGTAAGAGCAACATAGAAGCAGAACAAACAAACGTGTCATCAGAGTTTGGCTCCACATGTTCAGGAGCCTTGTGCTATCCACAAATTAAACCATCCCCACGAAAAGTTTGTCTTTCTAATGTTGAATTAAATAAATAAATGATTCCTTCTCTTCTTTTAATTAATTTTTTTAAAAAACTATTAAAAAATAATTTATTCTGATTATTTTAATTTTGAGTTTACGATTTTACGTGACTTAAAAGTTATTTTATATCCTCATTTTATATCAAATTCTTATTAACATAATCCACGCAATTGATAACTAAGAAAAATATTAATAAAATAAAGTTAGTATTTTAATAAAAAGTGATTTAATTAAATAAATTTATCTTTACTTAAAATTAAAGTTATACAATAGTTTTTTAATTCTTATCTAATAAACCATAACATTGAAAAATAGATTAAAAAAAACGAAAAAAAAACATTGTTTACAAAATGTTTGAAAATGAAAAATTATATAAAAGGTTCCCTTCTTTCATTTTGGTGCTTTATTTGAAGTAGGAAAATTGGAATTGGCATTTTCTAGGTTCAATTTTTTTACTGTTTCTTTCCTTCCTTTGGCATCTCAGAATAATTCTTTAGCATCTGTCCCATATTCCCTGTCCTTCCTTCTCTCTTTATCTCTCTTATTTTCCCTTTCTTCAGGTCTTGCATGGTTCTGCACATACACCACTAGTTCTCCAATATCTACCTTCTTGATCTGTCACTATGGCTTCTTCAGTCGTGAACATCGAAGACGAACAGGTCCTGGCCAATGATTTTCAGGATCTTTCAATCAAGGATCTGGTATATTTTTTCCTTCCTTCTAGCTAATGGGTATGCATTTTTCTTCCTTCTTGTTAATGGGCATGCTTTATTTTATTTAATCTCTGTTTCGATTCTGGTTTGATTGATTGTTCTTGGGATGCCCAATTGGGTTTTGATGTTAAAGTTTCGAAATTTTTTCCTGCTCTAATTGGGATTTTCTTGTTGTGAAATTTGGGTTGTGAAATTGAAATGTTAGAATTGATGATCCTATTGTTGATGATATCATTTTTGATATTGTTGATGTTCAGGGTGAAAAGGGGAGTGAAGCAGAGATTCACCGGGGGGGATTTGGAAATCATGGGGGAATCTGTGCTATTTGTTTGGATAAGATAGTGCTGCAGGAAACTGCTCTTGTAAAAGGTTGCGAGCATGCTTACTGGTTTGTCTAAACGATCTCTTGCTGTTACTTTTAGAATTAAGTTTATGGAAAATGTACTTCCTTGATTATGATGTGTTCATTTTCGAATTGCTTTTGGATTGATTGGGTTTTTCAGTACTAATTGTTGCGCTAGGGACATGGATTAGTACCAATTTCCAAAAAATGATGCCTATCCTTCCTTGAAACTAAATAAAAGACAAACACCATTCTAGATGTTACTTAGTACGTTAACTGTGTCATTATCCTGATGAGTTTGGATTGCTTCATTTAATTGGAGATGGAGTAATTCTCTTTTTTATGTCTGAGCTTGAAACATTACACATGTTTGTAGTTTTTTTATAATTTTTTGTGCTTGATATTTGAGAATCTTTTGAGTCAAGGGTGAACCTGCAGCTTTATTCTCTTTTGTATGTAACTTAGATTTGTGTATCACATCAATTTATGAGTTTGTTGTCAATTTGTCACTAAGTCGAAAAAAAGTATTATATAATTTTAGTTAGTATGTAAATTAAGCATTGTGGATTCTCTCTAGACCTTGATTGGGGGACTCTGATGACTGATGCAAGCAATCATGCATATTCTAAGTTCAGTTAGTATGTAAATTGTTGTAACTCAACTTATTCTGAATTACACTATCATGTCCACATTCTGTCTTTGAGGTAGCATGATCTGTTTACCTGAGTATTTCTTTTGTATGCTTGTCAAGACTGATTGGGATGACTGGATTAAAGGAGTAACTCTCCTTAAAGCTTAAGATGCATGAGCACTTTAGGCTTGAAGCCTGGACAACATACAAGCTCATATTAACATGTGCTGAAATTCAGCTTTTATTTGGAAGAATGGAGGCAACATGGATTGGACTCATGACCGCTTGAGTTTTTGATACAATATCAAGACCAAGCAATTAGGTTGGCTTTGAGATACAATTGTCATCTGAGATGATAGTTGTTTACATTTCAGGTTTACACCTAATAGGCTTCACCCAGCACATAACCAATCCAGACATAACCATTTCTTCTTCTTCTTCTTCTTTCAAGTGATCTGTGATGCTTTTTATCATGGTTCAATTGAAAGTGAAACTATGGAAGATATCAAACTCACATGGAGGAGGCATCAAGAGTTGTCTGTAATTGTGTGGGTTCCATGCTACATATCTTCTAGAGAAGTGGAAAGTGGAAACTAGTTGCCTGGTTGGCAATTGTAGTCATTGTTTGCCAACGGAGATTGGGTCACCTTGTCAACCTTCTACTCATGACTGTGGAAAGCCTCCCCTTGCCCTAAATTTTATATATCCAAAAAAAAAAAAAAAAAACAAAATTGTAGCCATTGTTTTAGGAGGAAATCTTTAAGTCAAGTAACTATTTATGGAGTTCAAAAAATTAATGTGATATAATAATTAGTGAGATATTTTCTCCTTCTGATATAAGTGATGTTCTGATGTATATTTGTTGAGTTTACTTGAATTATAATTTTTTTTGTTACGTTTACTACTATTGAAATGACTGTGTTGGACTTCTGAGGTTCAGAGATGATTCTTGTGTGATGTGTGTTCTGTACTTTGTGTTTACAAGATTTTACTTGATTTTCTGTAGTGTAATATGCATCCTTCGCTGGGCCTCATACAATCCGAAAGTTACCTGCCCTCAATGTAAACATCCATTTGAATTCCTCAATGTCCATCGCTCACTCGATGGGAGGTAATAATTGCGCTTTTTGCTTTGATTTATCTTTCTAATTTAGTTCACGCTACTTCTGTTAAAATGTGAGTAGAAAGAGGTCATGCTATTTTTGTATAGTAGGATCAGCTACATCAATCAATTGAAGCCATTGTGGTTCTATCAGTAACTAAATTTTAAGTTTTACTGGTCGACTGGAAAATATTGCCGAATAGGTTGGAAACATGGCACTGGTAGCCAATGATTTGGGTCTAAGGGCACTTTCTCCTTCTTTAGCATGAAAGTCTTTCATTGTAATCAACAACTAAAGGATGTCAAAGATGGATTAGAAATTTGTGATTTCATTTTTGGTAATACTTGGGCTTTTAATGTCGGGGTTTTTATCTGTTTGAAATTAGATTACTCTGTTCTCAGGTTTCCTGATCACTAAGTAATATGTTTGGAGGCTGCTTAGCTTCCTAGGTTACCAATTTAATATAAGTTTGAATCCTAAATTGGTTTGGACTCCAAAAATGAAATGATGTGGATTTCGGGATATTAGCAATCTTGTTTTAAACATGACAGTTTATTTTTTTCTTTTTGTCAAAATTTTCAGCTCCTTTAGTTATGTACCATAAAATAATACCAACGGTTGGTACATGAACTTTAAGTACTAGTAACTAGGGTGTAACAAAATGCCAAAATAATTCAGCATGCGAAACTACTAAATTTGCAATATCTAGTTAGGCCGAATGAGGTATATGACATTTTAGAGTTGAAATATTGCATTAAAATTTCTCTTTTGACAATCATTTTATACTGTGACAGTCTTCAAGATTACATGTTCGAGGAAAGTGTTTGCTTACTACTTCGGGCCTCATGGTTCAAACCGTTAACTGTTGAGGGTCATGTAGAACATGAAGATGTCTATGAATACGTTGAAGATTTCTATGAAGACGAGGATGAGGATGATGACATAGATGAAGCTTACTATGGCGGTTCATCAAGTTTTCGCATTGGAAACCGCAGATGGGGAGACAATGGTTATGTTAGGGCTGGGCGTCAAGAAGCTCGGCCGGTTCACCGGCCAAACTTCCAAGATTCAGGAGCAAGTTCATCGCGCGAGCCGAAGAAGAAAGAGGCTGGGAAAAGTGTAACAGGAAGACGAGCAAAGAGGGCACTGAAAAGGGAAGCTGCTGATAAGGCAGCTGAAGCAAAGCATCAGCAGCATTTGATAAGGTTGGGTAGGAAGTGATTTTAATTTATGTCAAGCCGGGCCTTGAAATCCCTTTCCCATAAAGTTATATATTTTCTCTTTCTACCTTTACATGTCTTTTTTCTTGTACAGTGTTTCTGTGCTTCTTACCCTGAAGCATGTAATTATAATGTGGGAAAGATGCTTTAGAATAATGGCTTGGTGTAGGTAGGTGGTTGGTTCTTTGGGTGTATGGTTGATGGAATTCCTAACTCATTTAGCATTGAACAATTTAGGTTTTCAATTAGTTGTTAAATGCAGTTAAAGTTGTACATAATTTCTATGTGATGATCTTGACACCCTTATGAATCAATGATGTTGATGTCTGTCTCTTTTCTCAAAGTAAGGAAACTTGGACTCTTTTAAGTAATCAATCACGCCAAACTGTAGCCTTTAAGTAAATTAAACATGCCCCTTTTATTTTTAACCGTCTCAATTAATTAGGAAGTACTCAACGCGCTAAGCATTAATAAATTATTATTGTCATTATAAGAAAGGAATGAGCATTATCTATAAGATAATAGAAAGATGCAGCCGCGTGATTACAATGAAAAATTTGCGAGTAGCTTTTTACGTGTCAAACTACTCCATTTCAGTAAAATGTTATTTTTAGAATTTTTTTTTGAAAATATTTTTTTAGAATTCTTATTTAGTTCTTTTCCTTAATAATATATTTGTGATTATAATAATCAAAATTCAATACGGCTGATTTTGAAGACAATATTTATTCGTGACTATAGCCAAAAGGAACCACGTATTCAACATAGTCAATTATTAACAACAAATTCTACAATTCGATTTTTAGTCTTTAAATTGTGACACGTGATTCATGAAAAGACCTTTTAGTTTTATTTAATTTTTTGGCGTTTTTCTCAAGAAAACTAGCCATGATAGAAATGAGGTATTATACATTTCAAACGATGTTAACGACGTAAGTTCTTATTAGTTGGCATTATCATATTATGCCCATGACTAACATGAAAAGGAACTCACTTCTGTTCAAATTAAGGAATAAAAAGACTAGGGTTCAAATAGATAAGTATTTTTTAAGGGGTCAAAATAAGAAAAGAAATAGGGTTTAAATGGAGAAGTGTTTTTTAAGGGGTAAAAAAAACTCGGTTGAGAAATAAGCATGACTCTTTTGGGGTGTTTGGTATGGGTATTTGGTATGGAATGATAGGAAAGTGGAGTAGAGAATATTTAATTATCATGTTTGGAATGGATATTGTGAAAAAAATCTCAGCAAATAATTTCATCAGGTATTTCATTTTTCAACTACACAAAGACAAATAATTATTCTATTGATCTTTTGGTAATTTTTTTTTTTTTTCCCTAGGGTCTTAGATTCTGAATATAATATTTTGAGTCAAATAATTATTCCATTAATATTTTATCATCAACCAAACATAGCATCAGTAAAATGAACCCAACTTAAGGTTTAATATTTGAGAAATAAGCATATGATTCTTTTAGGGTGTGTTTGGTTGGAGAAATTTTTTGGGATGCTCGGGAAAGTGAGGGTGGGTATCCAAAAATACCATATTTGGTAGCACTTTTAAAAAAGGAAAAAATGTGTGTCATTTTAAATAACACAACTTTGTATCCTTTCACTCTCACAAAGAGATGGGAACAACAACCAAAATGCCACACTATTCATAAAAAATTACCTGAATGCCACAGACTGGAATTTTTTTTCCAAAATGCCACATCACCTAACTCGCTACAACACCTGTCGAGTTAGGTATGGACACATGGCAGCAGGTTCATGGCCACGTAAGCTGTTGCACAATGCAGCGAGATTACGTGGCAAACAGGTTCTGGCACAGCTTGCCATGCAGTATAAAACGCTAGGTGTAACACCCCGTGTGCACCCGGTGTATTAAACATACATAAGGTAATGGCGCAGCTAAATAAATGCAGAAGCTAATTTTTTCTTTCCAATTATGTACTTATCATTATTAACCAAGTGGACGAATTATTCATTTTCCAAAATTATCGCCTGTATGTAAATTGCAATAAATTACTACTGAATAACCTCATAGTATAAATAACTGTGCATCTAGTCACGGAACTACAACATGTAGGCCGGACAATATCCTGATACATTATACAACTCAAGTAACTCAAACATGACTGATATCAATGTGGCATGGACAACCCCCATGCTCACCAAATAAGGCAACAGAGCCACCCAAAGTCTCAGGTCATATTACATTATACTGAACATAAAACATAATCACTATCTGAACATGGCAGTAAAACAACATGTATAATCAGCTCAACTCAACTCTGGCCTCCTGCCGCTAGAGGTATCAACCCCGAGGTACCTGTACCTGAAAATGTGCCTCAACACGGGGTGAGATCTCTAAAAAGAAATCTCAGTAAGACAAGGGGTCCTCAAGGATCTCTCTACCCCAAGCTCACTTACATGTGCAATATAAGTTTCAAAACTGTATCAACAATATAATTTCCAAAACTTGTGCAATGCAGCATATATCCATGTCATGTGTGTATAATCCTACTGGCCAGAGAATAAAAATATAGGGATTACATACGTCTACAACCTACAGTACAAGGAACACCACTTGCACCTCACCCACGGAGTTGCCATCTTGTATGTCTCCACATACTCAGGATTACCGTCTAGGTGGTACACCACATAAATATCATATGGCACTTGCACTCAATAAAACAGCTCAATAGCATATCAAGAATCATCATTTATTTTCATAAAAAACACAGCATGCATATAACCACCCTTCCATGAGGTATGATGGAACCAATAATGGGCAAAGAGGACACGAAAGCTTACCTCGCAAGCTAACAATCCAAACTCAAGAGTCCACACCAGCCCACGGTCACCAAACAGCACACTCACAGTCTGTTTATAACGGAAACATCATCAACATTCATCATCTAGAATTTTATTTCATAACAATAATGTTTCCTCTTTCGTTTCATGCCATTAGGCTTCTCCCAGAGCCATAAGCCTTTAATTTAAGTGATTCTGACTTAGTTAACTTAATACAGAGGTTCATATAATCCAACGTAGGATCCTTAATCCAAACCCACGCTTCTGTTTGGACAGAACAGGTCCATCCACGAAATTTCCTAGAATATCCGGATATTTCACTAGGTCATATCCGGATATCACAAACCCCATATCCAGATATTTCACGACAGAATGCAGTTTCTGCATTTCGCGAAGATATCCCTCCAAGGTTCCATTTTTAACACTTCTACACGTTCAAGAATTCATTTTTAGACATATTTAGACCAGTGCTCATGCTAGTTACTTAATCATCTCATTTAACATGCCAAAACTTAACCTTTAACATAGAAAACGCATGAATAAAGGTGGTGATGCATACCAATGGCTCAAAACAAACCAAAGGAGGTGGCTTGGAGTTTTATATACTACTCCACACTACTGCCAATGTAGAACCACGAAAATGAGCAATAAGCTAGGTCATTTCTCTATCAAAATGGCTTCTTGGATCAACACAGACAAAGAAAATGACTCCCACTCTACTAAAACAGTGAATTCAGCCCACACACACTCAACTCAGTGGCTGAAACAACTCAGAATGTGGTGTCCCTCTACCTCCTAAGACTTGCTCACAACATCTACGGTGATTAAATGAAGAAACTTGGAAGAAAAATGACCACTTGGCTCACAAGATGAAGATGGGAAGGTGACAAGTTGGAGGCCACTAAGTTTCAGAAATGGAGGCACGTAGGAAATAAGGATTCTGACCTAGAAACTTGTGCCTCACCTATTTATATGTGTCTTAAGTTTTAATCCCTCGGTATTAGCGCTAATAGCTCCGCTAATCATTTTACTCTCAAACTTTGTATTCTGAACCTAGCCATTTTTCTAGGATTTGTCATATTTTTATTATAATTTTCGTAGCACTTTTCCGGTACGCGTTTTTACGTAGCTGGTATTAGTCTTGAAATCAGTTCTCATTATTTTGACTCCAAACTTGATATATCAGTCCTAGATATTATTCTAGGAATATTCACATACTTATTATAATTTTTTAGGATACTTCATCGGTACGCAATTATACCGAGAAGCAAAACCGATATCTGCACTTTTCATCAGAAAAACGACTTTCAGCGTTATTAAACCCTTGTGATAATTATTCTAACCTTACCATATTTATTTAAGGTCACTTATGGAATTATTTACTAAATTCATAATTAATTATTTAAATTTATAATTTAACGGTGCAGGTTCTTACACTAGGCAGCTTGGCGTTTACGTGTCTGACACGTGTCAAACTCGCTATGCTGCATAACATATTATGTGTAAATAGTCCAGTTGTCCAGTATTTTTGGTCTAGTAAATTAACCACTTCCCTTCTCATTTCTTGCATCATTGTGGTCTAATAAATTATAGGATAATTTAATTATTGAATTTTGTATTTTGAAATAAAATGATTTAAGGAAAATTAATATTGGTTTGAATATTTTATTTTTAATTAAATAATGTTAAAATAATTTAATATAGAACTGTTAATTTAATTTATGTGTGTTAATTAATATAATTTCATGTAGGAATATTAATTAGTTTAATTTAGTTTGGTTTATGTTAAGTTAAATTATTTTTAACTGTTAAGTAACTTAATTTAATTTAGGAGTGTTAATGAATTAAATTAAATTTATGTTTGTTGATTAATTTAGTTTAATTTTGTCTATATTAAACTAAATTTATGTCCGTTAACTAAACTAAACTAAATTAATATAGACAAAATTAAACTAAATTAATCAACAAACATAAATTTAGTTTAATTCATTGACGTTCCTAAACTAAATTAAATTACTTAACAGTTCAAATTTTTTAACTTAACATAAATTAAATTAAATTAAATTAATTAACACTACTAAAAATAATTAATTAACAGTTCTAAATTAATTTAAAATAATATAGACAAAATTAAACTAAATTAATTAAAAAAATTTAATTAAATTTAATTCATTAACACTCCTAAATTAAATTAAATTAAATTAAATTACTTAACAGTTCAAAAAAATTTAACTTAACATAAATTAAATTAAATAAAATTAAGTAACGCTCTTAAAAATAATTAATTAACAGTTCTAAAATAATTTAAATTAATATAGATAAAATTAAACAAAATTAATTAAAAATGTAAATTTATTTTAATTCATTAACACTCCTAAATTAAATTAAATTACTTGACAGTTAAAAAAAATTTAACTTAACATTAACTAAATTAAATTAAATTAATTAACACTCCTACATCAAATTAAATTAATTAACACCCATAAATTATATTAAATTAACGGTCCTAAGTTAAATTATTTTAACATAAGTTTTTTAAAACTAAAATATTCAAACCAATATTAATTTTCCTTAAATCATTTTATTTCAAAATACAAAATTAAATAATTAAAATTATCCTATAATTTATTAGAGCACAATGATGCAAGAAATGAGAAGGGAAGTGGTGAATTTATTAAACTAAAAATGCTGGACTGCTTACACATAATATGCTATGCAGCACAACATGTATGACCACATGTCTGAAAAGCTGACACGTAATATGCTATGCAACATAGCGAGTTTGACATGTGTCAGACACATAACAAGCCAAGCTGCCTAACATTTTACGCCGCGTGGCACGCTATGACAGAAGTTGTTTGCCACGTAATCTTGCTGCACTGTGCAGCGGCTTACGTGGCCATGAACCTGTTGCCACGTTTCCACACCTAACTCGCCAGGTGTTAAAGCGAGTTAGGTAACGTGGCATTTTGGTCGTTGTTCCTAAGAGACGAGACTCTTACTTTTAAAACTTTTCTGTCTTACTTTCTCCCATGATTTATATATTTTTCTCACTTAAAATGACACAACTTTGTGTCTTTTAAAATGATACATACCTTTCCCTTTAAAAAGAATTTCCCTGGAAAGTTATATTATCGGTAATCCATTTTGTGTGTAAATCTTAAACCAAACTACCACTGAAAAATACCACCCAGATGGTGGTATTCTGACTTTCCCGAAAGATGGAAAATGAACCACGAAAATTGTGAAAAAAATAACCCTGATATTGCTTTTTGTGTACTAACCTTATCTAAAAAAATTGGATGTGAGAAAACAACGATGTTCCAGGCACTTTCATCTATCTTCGAAAATTGGTTCACAGCTACTCCGAAAAAACTCACCATGTCATATGAAAACCAAGAAAGACAAATAGTATCTTTTTTCTTCTTCTTCAGAACCCAGAATAGGTTTCCAATACCCAATTTCTTAGAAAAGGAAAGACAGAGATAATAGATGGAAAGAAACCCCAATAAAGAGAAAAGTCAAAAGCTCACACCCTTCAAACCCGAGAACCTAGATGCAAAAATTTGCAAAGCAACTTGCAACAA
The DNA here is from genome assembly GCF_033153095.1 of Gastrolobium bilobum. Taxonomy (NCBI): domain Eukaryota; kingdom Viridiplantae; phylum Streptophyta; class Magnoliopsida; order Fabales; family Fabaceae; genus Gastrolobium; species Gastrolobium bilobum. The sequence continues at coordinate 143,509 of NW_026896364.1, read as the reverse complement.
CGACAAAAATTGTAATTTTTTTTAATTTTTTCAGGTTATTTATATAGAGATAATTTGAATCTAGTTTGCGAAACTAAGCATGGAATAACTTGAAAACTCCAAGACTCCATTGAATTTTTCGACGAATCTAGCGCCGACGACGAGGGACGATTGAAAGGAGAAGCTTGCGTGTTTGTTTATAAGTGCATCAGTGGGAAAAGAAAGGACAAGGAGCATGTTGGGAGCCAGGTGCTATTTAGGACGTTCCCTTACTTAGTCTAATAAGAGAAAACTCATTCTTTCTCAAGATATTGACCCAGTCACGCAAGTGCACACATCAAGTAATAAGTCACATTATTGGTGCCCAGATTATCGTTCTCACGAAGATAGTAACTATAAATAATACTTTGAATTAATCTTCAAAGAATTTGGAAAGAATAAAAGAACAGTTTTGAACTGTCTGATCTTTCGTTCCCTAGTATCTTAGGGACGTTACCCTAAAATAATAGTGCAGATTGACTCTGAACAACTCCTCACATCGTTATATATTCAAATCCTTCCTGATTTTAGGAGGAATGAAAAATCATTGGAAGTTTAGTGCTGTGGTATTGAAATGACAAATGCGAAATTTAAAGTTACAATAGTTCAAAGACAACAGGGTGGTATGATAAACAGATAACAATTTTAACAAAAGGAACGAATCCACTATTCCATTCGTAACTAGCTATGTTCTTAACTCAAGACTTAACCTTTCTGAATTTGTTCAGGTCTTTTCACTGCCAACTATGATTTCTCAGCTCATGGACTAAATGGCTCACAAGTTTCCATATTCCTATGGCTTCCTTGACTCCAACAGTTACTAAGTATAGAACCTTCAGGGAACGAGGTGGTTCCTTATTTCTAAGGCAACCAGTAAGATTGTTTCCACAATTTTACCTTCCTCATATGATTAAGTTGTCTTGAATCCCTTCCTTGAGGAAGTTCATTTCTCAGTTGCATTCAATTTTCATTGATACCTAAATATTTAAAAAAACTTAAGTCATAGAAATACAAAAGGTTCAGTGCAAAAGTTTCAAACGCAGTTTATTAAGAATTTCACAGCTTTTCTATTCCAAAATAACTTAGCCCATAGCTGAAAATACAAACTTAGTTATCTCAATATGAAATCCCATAGACTCGAGATTCAGATTGAAGAGAATGATTGGATGAGAAAAGAAATAACAGACTTATATTAATAGAAACACAAGTTGATTACAATACTAAGAAAAAAATGGAGAAAAATTGGTATTTGCTCGTGAGGAGTCTCAAATGGTGAGAAGAGCGGAGAGAAGAGTGTTGTCATTTAGCTATTGTTAAAACTATACAAGTTACAAATCATAAACTTAAACTATGAAATTTATGGTCTCCTTCTTAAGGAACGAGATTGTAAGAACTCGAACCGTTAAATAATTAACTAAATATGATTATCAATGCCGGAGCATGAATTTGATAAAGAGTATGCATAATTATGATAAGATAATTATTTAGAAAATCAAATAACGCTTAAAGTTTCTTTTCTGATGAAAAGAGCTCATACCGGTTTTGCTTCACGGTATAACTGCGTACCGATAAAGTGTTCTGAAATATTATAATAAAAATATAATTATTCCTAGAGAAATATCTAGGTTACGGATATCAAGTTTGAAGTAAGAATGATGAGTGTTGATGTCAGAACTAATATCGGCTATGTATAAAACGCATACCGAAAAAGTGCTGCGAAAATTATAAGAAAAATATGATAATTCCTAGAAAAATGGGTAGGTTAATAATATGAAGTTTGGTAGAAAAATAATGAATGGAAGTAATAGAACTAATACCGGGTGTTCTAAGTGTAATAAGTGGCACTACTCTAAAAACCCTAACTTTCTTTTAAAAACACACTCTTCCTCATTCCTTACTAACCTAAGTCAGCAAACAACACCCCTCATGGCAGAAAATTCCTCTCCTCTCTAGGGTTTCTTCATTCTTTCAAGAACCAAGCATGAACATCCATCAATAGTTAACATTTCATCATTATACCATAGATACAACTTAGAGTCTTGATTTCTTGAGAAAAAAAACATCATCTTGAGTGATTTTTGTTTCTGCCATGTGGAGTAAAAGTGGGATCTTTCCATTGTTGAAGGCATGGATCACCTTGTTCTTCTTGTGTGGAGCTTCAAAGGTGAAAAAGTTCAACCTTTCCTTTGTTATTCATGATAGAAAGTATGATCTAGGTTAAAAGTTGAGTCTTGAAGTTGTTTTTGTGTTTAAAACGTGTTGATATGTTAATTAAACGACTAAACAAGTTTGGGGGATAATTGGAGGTTAACTATACCTTAAAAACTTAGTTTTCAGCAATCTGTCGAAAAAGTATTCGAATACTTTTCGAGCAGTATTCGAATACTTTCTGGAAAAATGCAGTAATCGAATACTTCGCGAGGCAGCAACGACCTAATTTAGTAAAATCACGATATCTTGAGTTAAAGAGCTCCAAATTGAGTGAGGTTTGGACCTATGTGAAGCTAACACATAGGGATACAAATCTGTAAATTTTCAGATCCATTGCATATGTGCATTGATCGCAGTTTATGTTTGAAGTTGCGACCCTATTGCTGGAAATTCAGTTTGTTGTAGGAACTTTGCGAAAATCATAACCGGAGTTATACAACTCCTTTGAGACATAAAATATGTCGTTGGAAAGCTTGTGATGTATAGTATAACATAGTAAAATCTTATAGCCTTTGGTAAAGAGTTGCAACACTGGTTTTAAAAATAGTAAAGGTAGTTTAATGCCAAATCGGGAAATGGAACTCATTCCTTTGAATTGTTCTTCAATAAATGGACTCATGAATCCTTATTAATGATTTATAACCTTAAGGAGGTCAGTGTGGACATTGGTAAAATTTGGATTAAGTCATAAATTAAGTATCCCACACTTGTGGCTTTGAAAGAAGCATTAAGCATAAGAAACAAAAAAGAAATAGAGTCCCTCTAGATATTATGTGTTTGTATATATTTATTGATGAGATGTACCTTGTTAAAATAGGTTGCGATATTGTTGGATACCGCGTTGGTGACCTCTCGAACACTGAGTTATTATTAAAGGACTTTACCAAAACAGGTAAGCTTTTGGTCCTCGATTTTATCCGTTGCTTGTTCTACCAAACCCCATGGTGATTGGTTTATGTGCATGGTATGTTTTCTGGAAATTATATCTGTTTATGTTATGAGTATTGGATCTACTGTTGAACTGGATTATTGTAACAGCCCGTTACGTACCGGTATTGTTAACATTGATTATGATATTAAGCTCAGTTACAATCACAACAGTTTATTTAAAAATACGAGTAAACTTTTTCCTTTTCATTACGTAAGCATTTGAAAACAATATAAAACGTAATGATATAATCTGTGATCATAACTGAAATCTATATGCGGAATTAACATTACACATGTTTAACTATCATACAATATTTATTTTAAGTTGCTAAGAGGTTCCCATAAACCGACTTAGCATAAATCTTGCTTTTTCACTTTTCCTAACACTGAACATGCTTCTGTCCTTTCACTATTGGGCATGGTACACACATTATTAGTTTCCCATCTTTTAGTATGTTAAAATAGATACAATTACCTTTTCAACAAGGTATCACACACCTCATTTGGAGTTCTATAACTCCGGATACGCTAACCATAAGTTGATCCCTCAAAACTGTAAACAAACTCTAAACAAAACAGGGCAGCATCTTATAAATTAAACTGGTAATCATCCATATACTCAATGGTACTAAAAATTTATCATGTTATAGCCGTATGTGTTAGCTTCATATAGGTTCAAACCTCACTCGACTTGGACCCCTATTGCTCAAGTTATATCCATTTTACTAATTCATGTATAAGTTGGGAACGTGTGACGTTCCCCCATACACGGGATGTTCCCTGTACATATAAGTTGTTTCCTAAGGTCATTCTCACGAGTTGTTCCCCTTTTGGGTCGTTCCCACCATTTGAACATAAGTCATTATCATCCCCTAAACCAAAGTCGTTCCCGTCCCTGCTATCAGAACATCACTTCCATTTTAGCATTTTAAGGTTCAGAAGCATTATTTCTAATCCAAATTGGGAGTGATACACTACCCAGAAAATTGTGAATTTTGGATACAAGAAACTAGATTCCTGGGGCTTTAATTTGACATATGATAAGCCTAATTTGAGTAAGAAACGAGCGAGATATGAATTTTTGAAAACTGTTTACAGAAACTGCGTTCTACAGCGCGGAACAGAGTAGTCTGTATATTCATTTGAAAACTGGGCATGTTCTACTACTCCGGATGATACCAAATTTTGACACAATATAGCTGGCATCTCAAGCTTCAAAATGATATATGACACATCTTTATTGAACCTCTGTGGAGGAAGATATGCTATCCCAAAGTTAGCCTAGAAACTGCCATTTTAGTATAAATTTCGGCGACACCTCCTTTGTTTATTCAACCTATCACACTTTATCAAAATGTGTTATTATGCCCCAAGGGTACCTAATAGACAAGCGTGGCAATCAAGGACCAACAATGTCTTGGTGCTTTTACAACCCACGACAATTTGACATATTCTCATCCATTTATAATTCATTACATACTTTATCAAAACTTAGAATTATTACAATCATATTGTCCCATTTTCTTGCATCCTTACAATGGATATATAATCATATCTTAAAATAGGCCTATTGCTCTTTCATCACATACATGCTTTACATATTATACAAGGTCCATGAGTTCGCAATTACAATTTTCCAAATGATAAATAATACAATTAAATCCTCCAAAGTACAACATGATAAATCAACAACTAGACTTAGGCAAAATATGGCATGAACAAATATACAATATGCATAATCCTAAAGCAATATACAATGTTCATGCCCTAAGTCTAGCCTATGCCAAAGTGGTCTCAAAATGCAAAAATCCTCCAATCTCCAAGTGCTCATCCTATGGGCCTCTTGCCCACAGCTCGAGTACCACTGCCACTACCTGAAATAAAGTTCCCAAAACGGGGTGTGATATACGAATATATCTCAGTAAACCAGAGGTTCTGGAGATTACTCCGCCCAATGGCTCACTTCGATGCATATCAATAATATAATACAACATTCAAAACGGGATAAGCAAGAGATTTAGTGAAGTAGGGAAGCATAGGGAATAAAATACGATGAAGCTAGAATGGTCAATGCCAAAGCCACGCAACATCCATCCTATTGGCCTCGACATATAGCCTACGGGTTCTCATCTAAGGAAGTGTTCCCAGAACATCAACCAAGGCACCCTCCATCCATATTCACCCGAGACTTCCTAGTGTGCTCCTCTACGGATGACATACCACGACCCCAGGTCAACTGGAACTCCCTCATGGAGACCTATCCAGTGAAAGTCCGTAACGCCCGAAGGCAAACTGTCTACTGGCCAGAGACTCGGTATATCTTATGTACCACTAAACATATAATAACGCATGAACATGTTATACTACATTACCAACATACACTTCCAACCACTACCTTCAACGGGCATGGTGGAGCACACACGGGGATCAAATCCCAGTACTAAGGGATTACCTGTTAGAAGCTCCCAAACTAGGTAGCTTCAAGAGTTAGTCCTCTACAATCGTGTCTGAGGGAGGCCACCTACAATGATCGCACACAAATGATCATCAATTAAATTGTCCAACAAGCACAACAAATAACATATTGCAATCCCTCCATCACACTATAGGTTCGGCCATAAGGCCCAAAATGTTACCCAATGTGTTTCAATCACACCCAATCAACTCTATGGTTACACAACCTTTCTCAACACCAATACAATTCTCATTTACCTTACATTATCACTTAGCATCACGTTCCCCTAATCGTTCTCTCTAGGCCGAAATATATATCAAGGGGGACAAGGTTTTCCACTCAAGTCATATGTATTACACACTCATTTTACCTTATTATTAATGATTCAAGGCATTCATAACTCATTTACACCGTTCCTCAACACCTTGTTTTACAAGAACTCCTAGTTCATCCATCAATATTTGTCTAAGTTACCAAACTTTATCATAATAATTTTTATTGGTTCAATCATCATCATTCACCATTGTGAGCATTAAATTCCAAAGGGACACTACCATTACATGCCTCCAACTACTTCAATCAACTCACACATATTCAAGATTTATACCCATTTTCAATCCATCATCAAATCAAGTCAAGAGTTGGGGTACTTACTACAAATGATCTCCAAGGACTTCTAGGATGTGTTTTCAAGCATCAAAGCAAGTCAACCCGCCTCCGATGGCCCACCAAAGCTTCAAAACCGTCACTTTATTTGGGGAGGATCTCTTTACACAGTGCTCCCCACTTGAAAATAAAGGTAGAAATGTGTTCCTCTCAAAAGTTTACACAAGTTTGGCTTTGGAATCGTTCGATTCCGTTGAGTGTAGCTTTGAGTTATGAATTTATCAAGTTTTAACTCTTTTCTTCAATGGTGGAAGGGGGCTGCGGGTTTTTAAGGAGAAAGTGAGGAAGATGATGCACTCTCACTACTTGTCATGTTCCCTAATATCCCACTTAAGTGAGGTAGGCCCCACAAGTGCCACCTCATTTAAAATCACTCAAACACACCACCTCATTTAAAATCACTCAAACACACCACTAATCTTCAATTAACTCTCAAGTCATCCAATTAATTTATGTTCTAATCATCAAATCATCATTTTAACATTCACCAAAGTGATTTAATAATTATCGTCAAAATTATTTTTGGATTTCCGATAACTTTTTCCAAACTATATTTTTCTCCCAAAAATAACTATATGACGTTCCCAACCTAGGAACGTCGTACCCTCCATGAGAACTCTGTTCTCCCCTTCGGGGACAACTTACTGAATATTGTTCCTACTTTGGAAACGTCGTTCCCCTTTTGGGAACAACTTACTAAATACCGTTCCCACCATGGGAACGTCCTGCTGAATGTCGTTCCCACTCCGGGAACGACCACTATTCATCAAATTTTTTTCAAAAAGTCTCTATCCACTCCAAATTTCGTTCTGAATTCATTTCCATCATTAGTTTCATCAAACTAAATCTAATTTTATCATCTCACAGACTAAGGTTAGGTGTTTGCCAAATTATCATTTTACCCTTCTTGTGTATTTTTACCTGGATTTCAAGATTTTTACTAAATATACCCTCTAACCAACATTTTAACTATAATTAAGTGTTTTAAAACTACAAGGTGATATAATTATGGAATTATATCTGTTTATGTTATAAGCATTGGATATGTTGTTGAGCTGGATTATGATATAGTGCATTTGCCATATGTTATGTATGTGAGGTGTTCTACCTAGACGGTAATCCTTGAGTATGTGGAGACATACAAGATGATAACTCTGTGGGTGAGGTACAAGAGTACTGTGGTTTGTAGACGTACGTAATTCCTACCTTTTATTCTTTGGCCAATAGGATGCATACACACATGACATGGACATATATGGCATTGCACACCCATTTGATATATTGCATGGCATGCTCATTTCATATACTGTATTGTTACTGCTATAAATGGCCCGGTATAGCCATTCCCCTTATCTTGTTATTAAGTTGTTTTTTATATACTGCCTGCACTGTTTTAGAACTTATATTATACCTGTAAGTGAGCTTGGGGTGGAGGACTCCTTGAGAACCCATTATCTTACTGAGATTTCTGTTAGAATAGAAATCTCACCCCTTTTTGGGGCACATTTTTAGGAGATGACGTTTGTGAGACGGACATTGGTAGAGGCAAGAGGCCAGCATAGATATTTCATTATTGTTATAAGCTATGCATATTATGATTATGTATTTTTCCATGATGAGACTTTATTATGAATAGACTTGATTAGATTCTATTATTATTTGAGGTGAGCATAGGAGTTGTCTATGCCACTATTAAATAACTTGTTTATTTGTTGACTTGAGTATTTGTATTGTAGCACCATGAGTTATGGATGCTTTTGAATTGTTATTTATGAGTACGAGGTATTTCAAATTTATTTTAGTGTTACAATTACATAAGGATTGTTATTAAAAGGAAAAGTTAATTTACCATGAAGATTAGCCTTGTTTATTTGAAGAAAATAGTTATTGCTTCTGCGATTAATTATTACAAGCTGCGCTTTAAATACCATTCATATGTTAATTCACCGGTTGCAAACAGGGTGTTACATTTTATGGTATCAGAGCAAACTTTCTAGGGAAAATTCTTATGTATTGCAATAACCTAGGATATCTTGTGAGTGTTAAGATGTCTTGTGAGTTTTAGGATATCTTATGAGTTGCTCTTAGAACTTACCATGATGATGCATGTGTGATCACTTGGTATGGGCCTGATCAACTTATTACTTTGTGTATCATGTGCAGAGTTATGGTTAACCTTAGGAGTGCTCAAGGGACAACAAATGGGAGTTCAGATCCCAATGCTGCATTGGCTGAGATGCAGGCTGCTATGCAAGCTGACTTAGGAGCGATTAGAAGGGCTAATCAGGCTATGATGGACACCATGCGAGAGACAAATAGGAAGGCTACTGAGGACGTATTAGAGGCGAATCGGCTAGCGAATATGACCATGATGCGAGTCATGTTGGAGGAGATGAGGACTGGTCAGAATGACGACCAGCATCCTCCACCGCCGCCACCACCACCACCTCCACTGTAACACCCGCCCTTGTATGCATCCAAGAGAGTTTTTTGCTAAGCGGATTAGAGTTCTTGATGTCATTACTATAATACTGAAAAATCATTTTAAGTTGCTAATTAAAAACTTGCGTTGAAATCCAGTTGTTCATAAAAATCAGAGTGTCAATTTTAAAAATACATAGCTTGCTGAATTTCCTAACTTTCCTGCCAGACCTTGCTGTCTTGAAAAATTCGTACAAAATTAATTTCAACGATTCAAAAATATATTCTTTGTTATATAAAAACTAGACATCTGGGGCTTCGCGTTCATATAAATTATACGCGAATCTGAGGAGAATAGCCCCATGAAACAGAACTCGTAAAGTACTCAAAAACTCAGTGTATTTTTCTAAAAACCTCCGGACTTGTAAAAATCATAATAAATCGGGATTTCAGAATTTCATTGTAAGGTTTATGTAATCTGAAAGTACAGAACTGGGCTTTTCATACATATAAAATATACCTCATTCGGAGGTCTGTAGCCCCAGAACGACTACTCGCAAAGTGCTCGCAAAAGTAGTTTAAAATCTGAATTTAACTACTACAACAATTCTTTTTGCAAGCTAAATACCAGAAACATAAAAGTCATGCTAAACTTCTTTTCAAGACAAAATATACATCATGGCACGTCGTACTTTAAGAAACTACATCAAGGTCAAGTAATCAAAATACACTCAACAGAGACAGTAAGCAAACAACAAGGTTGTCAACAACATAACTTAAACAGAATAGTCATGTACTCAAGTCATCTAACACTTCTTCAAATGCTTCTAAGTCCTCCTGCAATTTATAAAAATTGAGTCCCCGAAGGGGTGAGAAAAATCCCACTAGTGTGGCAATAAAACCAATACAGCAACAATATTAGACTAGGTACAAAATTTCAAAACAGTCACATCAACATTTAATTTTCCCAGATAGATGCTAGCATAATAATCATAGTGCGTACATAACGCCAAGGTACTAATCATATTGCGTATATAACGGCAAAATACTAATCAAGATGTGTATATAACGCCAAAGGTGTACATTCATAGCACCGTCGTGCACGTACTAACAAGCACAATGGAGATCCCATAGTGGCTCCTCAAGAAGGTTCCAACTGCGACCTATGCGGACTGAAGCCAAGTGTCCCATACCCTGGTACCGGAGGGATGCCTATATGATGCGTGCTCAAACGTATGCTTATATTTATTATATAGTTCAGTCTCCAAGATGAATGCATAATGCAGTATGCGATGGCATGCTTGACACACACACAAACAGACACAGGTGAAACATGATATGCATATGCATGACTAGATCATATTCATAATAGCATATTTCTCTTGTATATTTAATACCAAGCTGCCAAATAAAAAATACTTCCGTAGGCAGAATTTTCCATCATGGCAAGTACAAAGGCAGAATACATATAACATATAACATATAACAAAATACTAATCGTAAGGCACATGTGAGCATCAGTTCAAAATTCCATTGTAGGTCTCACCACCAAACACATACCTGGTACTTTAGCTTTCTAATCAACACAGCCCCAAGTTCGTCCAACATCCTTGAGTTTTAGGAACCTAATCAAGAGTGCCAAATAGAGTTTCTTTATTAATTTATTTACAAATCAAAGGTTCCATTCAGAATTTGTGCTCCTAGGATCAAGTTCATTTTCTGACCTTTAAACTAATTTTCCACGCTTTCTCCTCCTATGATTTAAATTAATTTGTCATGCTTCAAACGTTAGTTAATTTCTGCTTTAGGTTCAGTTTTTTTGTTTCTAATTGTTAACCGATGACACAATTCCAAGTCTCCTACATATACATATTCGGTCTTCCTCATCACAAGGTGCTTATAATTTATTTTAACAAAACTCTAATTAGATCATTTAGTCCCTGCTAATTAAATTATACATGCTGTCTATACAAGCTTTAAATGCATACAAGTCCTGAATCAAATCGGTTTCTATGTTCATCCACTACGTCAATTTTTTGACAGAAATTATTTTACAAATATATAGCATGTGACTTAATCCCAATGTTACTTGCGCATACAGCTTCTATTTTAGGACTATCATCTAAAAGTTCCATTTTATTTATTTTATTATAATTTTCTTTCTTTAACATAACACTACATACATCACATTTAGACAAGTTACCAAACCCATCAACAACACCACTTCCTTGATGAATGCCCCAATCTACGTATAAAGACTTCATGAGTTTAACACTTGCTTATTGATTCCTAATTGATTCATTCATCATCATAATACTCAATAAACCTTAGTCTATGTTGACAAACCATTAAACGACCTCAAGCCCCTTAATGACACCACATGGCCGAGGCATCAACATAGATAGAGATACATGAGTTAATTCAACTTCCAACCATGGAACCATGATATAGTAAATTCCAACACATATTTAATTTATCAAAGTACCATTGTAACTTTATAGAATTATTTCCATATACATTATCAATTCTAGGGCTGAATTGCCCCAATTTAAGTTTCACTAAAATTCTTACAACTTGCCATCATCTTCCATCACTTAAACCTCATAAAACCATCTTAATTTCATGACACACCTAGGTAATACATCAAACACATGGTATACATGATTGAGCATGCATAGGCCGAACCATGTATGGTTCCATAAACCATCCCATTTTCAGATTTTCCATTCATTTCATAGTGAACTTTGATCAACAATCAACAATCACACTTAATCAAGTACAAACCGTAACATATAGCATCAAAGCACCTCCCAAAAATATATCAAAATGTACATACAATATCAAATTTCCAGACTTATAACTAGCCACAAAAGATAATGTTTCGTACCTGAATTCACCTCACAAAAAGACTAGAGACCACCCTCCAACGAGAAGGCAAGCAAAACTGTACACTAAAGCCATTTCCAGCTCCTTGATGATGATTGTCTTCGGCTGGCCAAAATAGGGAAGGAATGGAAACATATTGGTATTTTAATCTGCCTGCAAATGGGGTTCTCTTCAAATCGACAAGAGGGAGAATGACGAGGACGAAGAAGAGATGCAATACCTCCTAGCTAGTGGTGCACGGTCAAGCTAGAACAATGGAGGGAAGAATAGACTCAAGTGTTTGGAGGAAAAAATATGGAAGGAAATTAACATGCATTTTGTGGTTCTTCCACTAGGTGATTCACGCATTTGGGAGAGAATGAAGCTGAGTTTGGTCAAAATAAAATAATAAAACTGCAACCTTGGTGTCCCACCAGCATCGCACAGGGGGCTGATGAGGCTGACTTCAAGTATTCGAATAATAGAAGAAGAGAAGAACAGAGTGCAGCTCATGTGTTGTGGTGTTTCTCTATGACTGACGACTGTGGAAGGAAGAAGAAAATAAATATGGCTGGTTACTAATCAACACACAAAGGCCAGCAAGGGTTTTTGGCTTGTTTCTAGCCTCCACTATACGTGTAGGAAGGATAAGGTGGATAAGTGTTTGTTCCTAGACCACTCAAGAGTAGCAATGCAGATTTTGTGTAAGATAACTCATGGTTCATTGGTAGAAATAGCTTGGGCTGAATGCACTCCCCCAATTAATGGACTTGGGCCGTCGCTTGTGTGCAGGAAATTGGGCTCAAGTTTAATTTCTTGATTTACCTATTAGCTCATAATAATTTCCAAGTAGTAACTAGGGTTCCTACCTATATTATGATTAAACTTAATACTATCCCTTTCTAACTAGTGTTTTGAATTCTTAAAATTACATAAGTATTGAATTATAATTTCCATTAAAATGATTTTCCTAATTAAATTAGTTCCACTCTAAACATAATTTTAATTCGAGTTTCAAGCATGCTACACACCCCTAATTACAAGTTATGTGATTTCCTAATTTTTGCGGGATGTTACATCCACCTCACCGTCAAGATGGGAATAGGAGTGGAGAAAATCATTTTCTGGAAGACATGAATAAGAGTAACTTGGAAGGTTTTAGTCATCTTACTGGCATGATGCAGCCATACTACGAGCCTATTGAGGACCAGGAGACGAGAGACCGCCGACTGAATGCTTTTCTCAAGCATAAGCCATCATCCTTTGATGGATCGTATGACCCGATTGTCGCAGCCAAGTGGTTGCAAGCCCTGGATAAGATTTTCAGGGTGATGCAGTGTACTGATCCACAGAAGTTATTGATCACTACCTACATGCTTGAGGGAGATGCATATGAGTGGTGGATGAACACCTCTCAAGCCTATAAGATGCAGGGCCAGATTATAACTTGGAAATTCTTCGAGGAGTTCTTCTTGGGGAAGTATTTCCCCTATGATGCAAGGGAGAGAATGCAAGGAGAGTTTAAGCACCTAGTGCAGGACTCTATGACGATTGATGCATATTTGGCTAAGTTCAATAAGCTGGCCAAGTTACTACAGGATGGCAATGCCTATATCTAAATTTCTGGAATCTAAATTCCTTAGAGGTCTAAATGAGAACATTGTTGAAAGGATAGCAGGATCGACATCTAGAGACTTTGGCACTCTGGTTCAGCAATGTCATGATATTGAGGATGTATGTGTGATTAACAAGAAGAAGACGATCAAAGAATCTATAGCAAAAAAAGTTATTAGTTTTACTCCTTGGAAGAATAAGGGGCATTGTGACATGAACAAAGGAAGCAAGGATATGCAATTTGAGCAAACTAGTGATAAGTTCAAGAAAAGAAGGAATCAAGGAGTGATTGTTGGGAGTGAATCCTCGTTGCTTAAATGTAGCACTTGTGGAAAGATTCATAAAGGTATTTTTTGATATGAACAAAATGTATGCTTTAAATGTGGCAAGCCTGGCCACTTTACAAATGAGTGTGTTGCTAAGACCGAATGGGATGTAAGGGTACAAGCAGTTATAGGGCCTCAAGCAAGAGGTCAAGATTATACTTTAAGCCACAAAATAGAAAGAAAACTCTCAAGCTAGTTGAAGGTATGATTTTTGCAATGTGAATTAACTATATGTACTAGTGTACTCTTAAGTAAAATCATGTGTTCTAGAACTGTGTGATTATATAAATGGTGAAGTCAAATGTGTAATAGATTACGAATATATGGTACTATTAGCGAAAGAGCTAATGTACCATCCAAAGTAAAGATGGGAAAATTGTGTCTGAATTGTATACTTAGTGGAAGAGCTAAGGTAAAATGAAAGAAAATAGTCGTATACTTAGTGGAAGAGCAAAGGTACAATAAAAATGGATGATTGTATACTTAGTGGAAGAGCTAAGGTACAATGAAAGAAAATAGTCATATACTTAGCAGAAGAGCTAAGGTACAACAAAAATTGATGATTGTATACTTAATGTAAGAGCTAAGATACAGTGAAAGACGAGATAAATAGTCGATGAGCTATGAGCATGGACGTGTGTTGGATTGTTGTGATTGCATAATATGATATATGAATTATGCTTTATATAATTAATGTTGTAATGAAGAGTGATATGCCAAGGTTTGGTATGAAAGGTAAGATGCCTTACACCATTACATAATATGTGATAGTGCTTTATTTTAAAATCATAAGAGATGATATCTTATTGCGTGTGAGTGAGAAACACTCTCTAGTCATGTTTGTTTGAGAACGTGAAATTCTCTTTAAGGAAATTATGTGTGTAACACTTGGAATATTTGGCAAGTCCACGCGCGATCTTGTATATGCGAGACAGGTGCATGTACAATTAGTTTTGGGGGTTGAGTGGTTTCCATGACGCTAGGTTAATATGTAAATTGTTGATCTGTTACATATGTTGATTGCATGTGAACACCATGGATAGTACTAAGCATAAAATAAATACTACGAATTGTGTTAATATATCAATATTGTACCATCCTTTATTGACTTTCGATTTTGCAGATGCTGTGGAGATTGAGGTATGCAATTATGTAGAATTATTTTACCGTTCTGAACGTGAACTAAGGTACGTCACTGGGTAAATTGGTATATTAATTAACATGTATTGACTGAAATGAACATGAATATGATTTTGTATTGTGAAAGGAACTATGATTTTATTTTAAGTGTAATGACTTATAGAAATTGTAAGTCGAGACGCGGCTAGAGTCATGGAATAGTACCTAAACTCACCCAAGTTAGTATGTAGTAAAGTCAGTGGGTTAGGTCATCTTTGCGGATGGAGTGACTGTTGGCCTTAGTAAAATAGAGAAAATTATAAAGTGGGAGCGAGCCTTGAATGTCTTAGAAACCAAAGAATTGTTCTAAAGGCCGAAAAGATTGCTTACGTCCTAGATGCTGAATTACCCGTAGCTCCTAGGGAAGGGAAAGATGGGTTCGCGGAATTTGATTTCGAGGCCCACAAACAGCACATGGATGACAATGTGTTGGCTGTCTGCATCATGTTGGCATCCATGTCGCCTGAACTGCAAAAGCAGCATGAGCATATGGATGCTCCCTCTATTGTCTTACATCTCAAGGAGTTGTATGACATTAAAGGCAGGCATGAGAGGTATGAGGCCTCAAGAGAATTGTTCTCTTGCAGGATGTCTGAGAGCATGTCTGTTGGCAGTCATGTTCTTAAGATGATCGGTCTGATTGAGAAGCTAGGAAATCTAGGCTTTATCATGGATGCCGAACTAAGTAATGACTTAGTGCTCACCTCACTTCCACCTTCCTTTAGTCAATTCATCATGAATTACCACATGCATGGGATGCAAGTGAGCTTGCCTGAGTTGTTAAGTATGTTAACAACTGCTGAAGTGTCTATCAAGAAGGATAAGACACAAACTCTTCTGATTGGTGGGCCTAGCAAGGCCAAGGGTAAGGGTAAGGGGCCTGCTAAAGGTGACTCCCTTAAGCCCAAAGGAAAATCCAAGAAGAAGAAGGGCAACAAGAAGGGTAAGAAAGCATCCAAGGACAAAGGCGATGTTGAGTGCTTCCATTGTGGCAAGAAAGGCCATTGGAAGAGGAACTGTCCAGACTACCTGAAGAGTGTGAAGGACAAGAAGCATGGTGATGCTTCTACCTCAAGTATTTTCATGATTGAGATAAATTATTCATGTGCTAATCCTACTTCATGGGTATTGGATACCGGTTGTGGTTCTCACATCTGCAATATGTTACAGGTACTTAGGAGCCCCAAGAGATTGGAGAGGAACGAGGTGGACCTCCGCGTTGGAAATGGAGCAAGGGTTGATGCTCATTCTATTGGAGAAGCCGACCTCATTTTTCCTACGGGCCTTATTTTGCATTTGAATAAATGTCTTTATGTTCCAAGTATTTCTAGAAACATTATTTCAATTTCTTGTTTAGAACAAGATGGATTTATTTTCAGTATTAAGAATGGTACATTTTCTATCATTATGAATGATATTGTTTATGGTACTGCTACCTTAATAAATGGATTGTATGTTCTGGAAATGGGAACTGAAATGCTCAAAATAGATGTGAAACGACCTAGGATGGATAATCAATCATATCTTTGGCACTGTAGACTAGGGCACATAAATGAAACAAGATTGTCTAGGATGCATGCAAATGGATACCTAGATTCCTTGGATTTGGAATCCTATGGACAATGTGAATCTTGTCTAGCTGGGAAAATGACTTGTCACAAGCCCAAGGGGCTAGAAAGTCATAGGGCTAGTGAGTTATTAGAACTCATTCACACTGATGTTTGTGGGCCAATGTCTATAGAGGCTAGAGGAGGATACTCCTATTTCATTACCTTTACTCATGACAAATCAAGATTTGGGTACGTGTACCTAATGAGATATAAATCCGAAGCCTTTGAAAAGTTCAAGGAGTTTAGGAATGAAGTAGAGAAACAACGTGGAAAGATGATTAAGACATTACAATCAGATCGTGGTGGTGAATATCTAAGCCATGAGTTTCAGGATTATCTGAGAGAAAATGGAATTCTCTCGCAGTTTACTGCACCTTACACACCACACCAAAATGGTGTCTCTGAAAGGAGAAACAGGACCTTGTTAGACATGGTCAGGTCTATGATGAGTGAGACTCAACTTCCAAAATCGTTTTGGAGATATTCCCTTGACACAACGGCATACCTTCTAAATAGGGTACCGTCTAAATCTGTTCAGACCACACCATATGAGATATGGAATGGTAAGAGACCCAACCTGAGTTACCTCAGGGTATGGGGATCGCCAGCTTATGTCAAAGCGTTGGCATCAGACAAGCTTAGTGCTAAGAGTACTAAATGTCTATTTGTGGGGTATCCCAAAGGTACTAAGGGATACTACTTTTACTCCATGGAAGAACACAAAGTGTTTGTGTCAAAGAATGCTGAGTTCCTTGAGAAGGATTTGATCTCTCAAGGAGCCAGTGGGAGTAAGATTGATCTTGAAGAAGTTCAAGAACCACATGAACAGATTGAGGAACCCAAATCTGCTCCGCAGGCGACGTTCTCCAATGGAGAAGTAAACGCACAACTCCGTAGGTCAACGAGGGGCATCCATCCACCTGAGAGGTATGGGTTTGTGATTGAGAATCAGCAAACTGTCGAGGATGATGAACCAAGTAACTACGAAAAGGCAGTCAAGGATGTTGACTCTTCTAGATGGCTTGAAGCCATGGAATCTGAAATGGATTCGATGTATCAGAACAAGGTATGGACCTTGGTTCCTAAACCGCAAGGAATAGTTCCTATCGGTAATAAATGGGTCTTTAAAAGAAAGACTGATGCAGATGGCAACGTTCAGACCTACAAAGCTAGGTTGGTGGCGAAAGGGTATCGTCAAAGACAAGGAGTTGACTATGATGAAACTTTCTCACCAGTTGCCATGATCAAATCTATAAGGATCATGCTTGCAATAACAGCATATCCCGACTATGAAATTTGGCAAATGGATGTCAAGACCGCCTTCTTGAATGGGTTCTTGAAGGAGGAAGTGTACATGACACAACCTGAAGGCTTTGTAATCAAAGATCAGGAGCATATGGTATGCAAACTTCAAAGGTCGATATATGGGCTAAAGCAAGCATCAAGGAGTTGGAATATTCATTTTGATGAGGTCGTTAGGAGTAACGGTTTCATCAAGAACGAGGATGAACCTTGTGTTTACAGGAAGGTTAGTGGGAGTAATGTTGTCTTCCTAGTGCTTTATGTAGATGACATATTGCTTATAGGAAATGACATCCCCACATTACAAACAACGAAAGAGTGGCTTTCAGAAAGCTTCACCATGATGGATTTGGGAGAGGCGACCTTTATACTTGGTATAAAGATCTATAGAGATAGATCAAACAGGCTGTTGGGTTTATCTCAATCCTCGTACATTGACAAGATGCTAAAAAGGTTTAGCATGGAAGGATCGAAAAGGGGTTTTCTACCTGTCAATCATGGGATACATCTTTCAAAGGCTATGTGTCCTAAGTCACAGCCTGAGAAGGATCGCATGAGTGAAATTCCATACGCTTCGGCTATTGGGTCCATCATGTATGCCATGATATGTACGAGACCATATGTCTCATATGCCTTAAGCATTACGAGCAGATACCAGTCTGACCCTGGAGAGGGTCACTGGACGGCAGTCAAGACTATCCTTAAATACTTGAGAAGAACTAAGGATGCGTTTTTGGTCTATGGTGGGGTTAATGAGCTTACAGAAAAGGGTTCACTGATGCCAGCTTTCAAAGTGACAAAGATGACTGCAAGTCACATTCAGGGTTCGTATTCACCTTAAATGGTGGGGCAGTATCTTGGAAGAGTTCCAAGCAGGAGACAACAGCAGATTCAACGACAGAAGCTGAATACATAGCTGCTTCAGAAGCGGCTAAGGAGACCGTGTGGATCAAGAAGTTCATATCTGAACTTAGGGTGGTTCCAAGCGTGGATGAGTCCATACAGTTGATGTGCGACAACACTGGAGTCATTGCGCAGTCAAAGGAACCTAGGTCTCATCAAAGATCTAAGCACGTGCTCCGCAGATATCACCTGATTAAAGAAATCATTGATAGAATGGATGTAAAGATGGATTATGTTCCCACAGATGATAACCTGGCCGATTCTCTGACAAAGGCTGTTTCTTAGAGAAAACATGATAGCCATTATGAGGCTTTGGGTATACGACTTAGGTCTGATTGGCTCTAGGCCAAGTGGGAGCTTATTAATATTTGGGTGTCCTAGAGACAATCTTATGATTAAATAAGGACAGAGATGTAGACCTTTTTAATATTGTTGCAAATAAATAAAAGCACTCTTTATCTTGTTTCATAATTATGTCTCGATATTAATATTAATATATTATGAATAACTTGATAAACCCTGTGGAATAAAATAGGTATCTCTTGAGTATCTGTGATGAGATCACAATCATGAGGATTCAAGAATACCGGATGTTCATTCCTAATTTTATGTTCCTAGTCTAGAGATACTGAGAATGGGGTCAGTAATCTCGGGTAAGACTAGCACGACTTATCTATTTGTATATGGATACAAGGTATAGACCTCATGTGCTACAGATATGGAGATGTCTTAGCTAAAGTCGTGGGTGGACCTATAAGGGTATAGCTCGCACTGAACGGACCCACAAAGAGACTCTATGAGGAACTCTCACAGAGAATATCATTAGAGTAGTCTCTTTATATTTGGGTATGTCTTTCCTAAGACCAGAGGTTATTACCTAGACTGTGTTCTAGAAGGCATGCTTTGATTGTGCACCTCGTCTGCCTGAAACATGGAGACTCATAGGTATACTGTTGGGCTTGTCCTGAAAGAACACAGGGCTAGGGTGATAAGCTGAAGGAATTCGTCAAATCTCTGTGAGAGATTAGGTTATCTGTAAACCGGAGAAATCGGGATGACATTTACAGGGACTCGGGAATCTATGCATAGTAAAAGAGATCATGAGATGATCTGCCTTTAGAGTTTGTAAATTGAAGATTCCCTAATTTCGAATAAAGCTTACCCTAAACCACAGGGGTTGATACGCTTCCTTACCCTAGGTTTTATGGGAAGGTAACCGAGACGAAAGGAAATATGTACGGCAACCAAATATGTTTAATAGGATGATCAAATCATTAATCTAACTAGTTCTGGGGCAACAAAGCATTGCTAGTGCTCTGTGTTGTCATTAGATAGGTTGTGGGCTTATTGGGCCCAAGCCCATTTATGTCAGTGGCTAAGTTAGACCTAATGGGTCACACACAAACACCTAATTGTCTAGATGCTCTAGCATTAGAGGTATTGGGCCTAATAATAGTTATTAGCCCAAGAAGTTGTTTGGAACTCCACCTAAAGGGGTGGAGGGCGCATGGTTCATTGTAATGGGCTTGGATAGTCCAAGACATTACTAATTAATTTAATTAGTTAAATTAATTATGAAACATTTAAATTTTGAATTTCGGAATTCGAAATTTGAATTTTGAAAATTTGAATTTTGAATTTGAATTTCGAAATTCGAATTTTGAATTTGAAATTTGAAATTTGAAATTTGAATTTTGAAATTTGGATTTTAATTCAAATTTTGAAATTTGAATTTTGAAATTTGAAAATTTGAATTTTGAATTTGAATTTGAATATTTGAATGTTTGAATTCAAATATTTGAATTGCCTATGAAATGTTGTTTCATAACAAAAGGATAAAATGAGATCTTGTTGGAACAAATCACTAGTATCATGAGAGAATCTTTTGGACAAGATCCAAGGCCATACATGGCGCTGATTTGGGTTGTTGGTGAGCAAGATTTGCTCATCAAAATCAGCTCCAGAAGATTCAGTCAGTTGGGAGAAAATCTGAGTAAGTTGATTCAAATTTGAATGCAACTACTCAGATGTATCTGGTCACCTTTTTGGGCTATATGGGGCGCACCATATAGCTGATCTTATGAAGATTTCTGATCAGAATTTTGAATAGGTTTTGAACCAATTCTCAAGAGAATATTCTAGGAGCTTGTTAGCAATTTTTGAAATAAAACAGCTCCACTTCTCTCTCTCCTATCTGGCGCCTAATGATTGGTATTTTATTTTAAATACTCTCCTCTTATGTGCCTAAGTTTTTAGTTGTTCCTCCAAGGGTTTTTCTGAAAACCTAGCCTATTCTCTCCTCTCTCCTGCGCCACTTGTGAAGCTTTCACATTGAGAGCTTCATTTTTTCAAACACTTTCACCTAGCCTCCATCTTCACAAATAGAGCGCCTAGCAAGCCTCTTTGTGGTGATCATCCGGTGGCTTCACAAGAAGGAGTTCTTGCACCTAGACGAGTGGGTGGTGTGGATCAACGTTAGAGGGTCTGAACCCTTCAGACCGGCCTTGATCATCTGGTGATTTCACGAACAAGGTAACATCATGCTTTCCTAAAGTATGACCTTGATGTGCATGTATATTCCGCAAAGAAAAATTTTGTTTTTCCCTCTTGCATGCATCGGCCTTCAAGGCCATTTCGAACTTTCAACATCATGCTAACACTTTCAATGGTACTTAAAAGAAAAATATCACGCATTTAGGAAGGTATATAGGTTCGGCCATTTAGGGTTCATGCCTTTAGGAGATTATTTTTAAAAGATGCTTACTTATCATGCTAACACCATCACTTCAACCCTCTCTATGATACTTTAAAGACAATATTAAACATTTTAGTGACACACCTAGGTTCGGCCACTTTGGGGTGATACACTTAGGAGGTGATTTTAAAGATGAAAGATGCATGCATGGTTTTATTAGTCCAAGATCTAGTCATAT
Organism: Gastrolobium bilobum; assembly: GCF_033153095.1. Lineage (NCBI taxonomy): Eukaryota > Viridiplantae > Streptophyta > Magnoliopsida > Fabales > Fabaceae > Gastrolobium > Gastrolobium bilobum. The sequence continues at coordinate 122,076 of NW_026896364.1, read as the reverse complement.
AAATTAGTTAGAGTTCATTCTACTCACTTGAAGGGATGAAGAGCTCATGAGATCTTACCTCAAAGATGATGTCTAAAATATAACTCCAACTTGATCTTCAAGGAGTCTCATAGGGTTGGGAGTTGCTTCCAACATCCTCTTGGTTTCTCTCTATGTCGGTGATGGCAAGAGAGTTTGAAGAGCTTAGAATAATTTTAAGGTGATCTTAGGTCCTACTACTTGTTATGGCCGAAGCTTAGGAGTAAAGGAGATGAAGTGTTTGAGTGTTTACTTGCTTGGCTTGATGAGGAGAGAAATGGCCGAAGCTTAGGGAAAAAGGAGAAGAAAGAAGTCCTTTATCTTGTCGCTTGGTGCTTCACGGCCTTAGGGGGAGGAGGAAGCTCTTTGCTTGATCTTTTATTCAAGCCTTGCAATCATTTCCTTGAGGTATTAGGTTATGACTTGTGAGTGTGTAGAAAGCTATCTACATGCATTGGGTGAAGGGTACTTGAGTGTAACTTGTGAATGTGGGGGAAGTTATCTACATGCATTGGTGGTGAATGGTGTTTGGGTGTGGAGTGTGAACAATCTTTCCTTGTTCTTTGTTGATGGCCGAGTGTGTAAGGAGGAGAGGTGATGCATGTGTTCCACTTGGCACTTGATTCAAGGAGGGTTTGAGTGTGAATTTGCACTAGGGTTTCTTGGCTCCTTGAGTGATGTGGCCGTGAGGAGAGAGGGCTTTGGTCATGTGACTTCCCTTGGTGACCGTGTATGCCTAGGGAGGAGGAAGATTTGACCTTGTAAGATGGCATGCATGGCTTGAGTATGTAAGAAGAAAGTTTCCTTTTCCTTGTCATGAGTGCGCCCTCCAAGGTGTGTAAGAAGAAAAGGAGAGTTGCTTTTTGGAGAAAGAAGATCACATGCATGGTTAAGGCTTGGAGTGTGGAAGAAGCAATCTTCCTTTTTCCATCTTTTTTGCGTCATCTAAGGTGGGTATGGAAAGTAGAGTAGCTTTTGGAGAAAGGAAATCACATGCATGGTTAAGGCTTGGAGTGTGTCTTACTCAAGCTCTTACTTGTCCATTCTTTCCTTAAGTGGCGCCTAGGGAGTGTGGAAAGCAACACCACTCCCTTTTCTTCTTGTCATGGCCGAGTTTGCTATTGTAGGGGAGGTGGAGCTCATTCAAATTCATTCAATCATGTGATGACACCTCATCTAGGGTTGTTCCTTTGAATTGGGTTGGGCTTGGTGAGTGTCTTGGCCCATTAAGTTAATAAGTGTTGGACCATTTGTAATTGGGTCAAGGCTAGGTGGTGTGGGCTTGTATCTTGGTCTAGATACTAATTGGGTCATTTCTTATAAAATGGGCTTGCATTGCTTTGGGCTTAAATCCTTTAACTTAGTTATATTCTTAAGTAGGTTGGGCTTTAACTTTATTTGGCCTTTAAACCACATTGGGCTAAGTTATTAATTATCTTATTTAAAGTGGGTTCTAACTTAGGACTAATGTTGCTTATTCAAAGCTACTCGTTCACTAAATATGGACTTGATCCCTTTTCATTTCATTCCATTAGGCTAATTTCGAGTACATGATTTTTGGGTTATTACAACCCGCATCGCTAAATAATTAATAAAATAACATTATCGATGCCGGAGCATGGATTTGATAAATATTATGCATAATTATGATAAGATAATTATTTAGAAAGTTAAATAATGCTTAAAGTCGCTTTTTTGATGAAAAGTGCAGATATCGGTTCTGTTTCACGATATAAATGTGTACCGGTGAAGTATTCTGAAAAATTATAATATAAATATAAATATTCCTAGAAAAATATATAGGTATAGGATATCAAGTTTGGAGTAAGAATAATGAGCGGTGATGCCAGAACTAATACCAGTTGCGTATAAAACACGTACTGAAAAATGTCTAGGTTCAGAATATTAAGTTTGGTAGAAAAATGATTAGCGGAGCTAATAAAACAAATACCGGGGGTTCTAAGTATAATAAGTGACACTACTCTAAAAACCCTAACTTTCTTATAAAAAACACACTCTTTCTCATTCTTTACTAACCTAAGTCAGCCACCAACACCCCTTATGGCAGAAAATTCCACTCCTCTCTAGGGTTTCTTCATTCTTTCAAGAATCAAGCATGAACATCCATCAATAGTTAACCATTCATCACTATACCATAGATACAACTTAGAGTCTTGAGTTTTAGAGAGAAAAACATCATCTTGAGTGATTTTTCGTTTCTGCCATATGGAGTAAAAATGAGATGTTTCTATTGTTAAAGACATATATCATCTTGTTCTTCTTGTGTGGAGCTTCAAAGGTTAAAAAGCTCAACCTTTCCTTTGTTCTACATGATAGAAAGTATGATTTAGGTTAAAGATTGAGTCTTGAAGTTATTTTTGTGTTTAAAACGTATTGGTATGTTAATTAAATGACTAAACAAGTTTGGGAGATCATTGGAGGTCAATTATACCTTAAAAACTCAATTTTCTGCATTCTGTCGAAGAAGTATTCGAATACTTTTCAGGCAGTATTCGAATACTTTCTTGAAAAATGTAGTAATCGATTTCTTCGCGATACAACAACAACCTAGTTTAGTAAAATAGCGATATCTCGAGCTACAGAGCTTCAAATTGAGTGAGGTTTGGATCTACGTGAAGCTAACACATAGGGATACAACCCTGTAAAATTTAATATCCATTAAATTAGTGGATTGATCGCAGTTTATGTTTGAAGTCGCGACTCTATTGCTGAAAATTTAGTTTGTTGTAGGAACTTTGCAAAAAATATAATCGGAGTTATACAACTCCAAATGAGACATGTAATATGTCGTTGTAAAGCTGGAGATGTGTAGTTTAACGTATTAAAATATTAGAATTTTTGGTGAAGATTTGCAATTAATTTTTTAAAAAGAGTAAATGCAGTTTTGTGCTTGGGAGCTTTGGGAGAAGCTTACAGTAGGCTAAACGAAAAAGAAATCATGTTCCATTTGACATGAAATTATTAGATATGATTATTGATTATGTGTTTGTCACTAAACTAGATTGTGACTTGTTGGACTGTTTGGTTGTTGGTGACCACGTTGATACTGAGTTTATATTAGAGGACTTTACCGATACAGGTAAGCTTTTGGTCCTCGGTTTTATCTGTTGCTTGTTCTACCAAATCCCATGGGGGATTGGTTTATGTGCAAGGTATGTTTTATGGAATAATATCTGTTTATGTTATGAGTATTGGATAAGATGTTGAGCTGGATTTTGGAATCATATTTTTTTTATGTTATAAGTATTGGATATGATATTGAGCTGGATTATGATATGGTACATTTGCCATATGTATATGTATGTGGTGTATTCCACACGAGACGGTAATCCCTGAGCATGTCAGGCCATATGCAAGATGGTAACTCCGTGTGTGAGGTACATAGTGGACTCCTTGTACTTTGGGTTGTAGACGTACGTAATCCCTACATTTTATTCTCTAGCTAGTAGGATGCATACACACATGACATGGACATATGCGGCATTGCACACTCATTTGATATATTGCATGGCATGCTCATTTTATATACTGCATTGTTTACTGCTATAAATGGCCCAGTATAGACATTCCCTTTATCTTGTTATTAATCTGCTTCCTTATATACTGCCTGCACTGTTTTTAGAACTTATATTATACCTATAAGTGAGCTTGGGGTAGAGGATTACTTGAGGATCCATTGTCTTACTGAGATTTCTTTTTGAAATCTCACCCTTTTTGGGGCACATTTTCAGGAGATGACATTCGTGAGACGAGCATTGGTAGAGGCAAGAGGCCAGCATAGATATTTCATTATTGTTATAAGCCATGCATATTATGATTATGTATTTTGCCATGATGAGCCTTTATTATGAATAGACTTGATTGGATTCTGTTCTTATTTGAGGTGAGCATAGGGGTTGTCTATGCCACTATTAAATAACTTGTTTATTTGTTGACTTGAGTATTTGTATTGTAGCACCATGAGTTATGGATGCTTTTGAATTGTTATTTATGAGTACGAGGTATTTCAGATTTATTTTAGTGTTACAATTACATAAGGATTGTTATTAAAAGGAAAAGTTAATTCACCATGAAGATTAGCCTTGTTTATTTGAAGAAAACAGTTATTGATTCTGCGATTAATTATTATAAGCTGCGCTTTAAATACCATTTGTATGTTAATACACCGGCCGCAGTCGGGGTGTTACATCAGCCAATATGAATCTCACTCTTTCGAATTTGAATGCTTTCTTCGTTCCCAGGGTCAACCTGAGATCTATATAGCCTTTAGGAGGTGTATTTTCTCCGTTAAAAGCTATCAAGGTTGTCTTGTAGGGTTTGAGGTCCTCCTCAACAAGGTTCATCTTTTTGAAGGCACCCCATAGTATAATGTCGGCATTGCTTCCTGCATCTATGAAGATCTTTTTAACCCGGTAATTCTCCAGGGTTCCGGTGACGACCAGCCCATCTACATGCCCTGGAAAAACACCTTGCATATCTTCCTTTGTGAAATAGAGCAGAGGAGGGTCTGATTTGCTGGGGTCTTCCTTAAATTTAGGCCGATCCCGGATCGAAAGCACTTATTTCAGATACTTTCGCTTAGCACTTACAGTGTCTCCTCCTCCTCCAAGAGCTCCACTGATCACGTTACAATTGAATTCAGCTTCTTGGAATTCATCATTGTTGGAATCATCTTTTTGGTTCCTTTCATCTTTCTGGTTCCTTTCATCTTTCTTTTTCTTCTCAGGTACCGGGCTCTTGCTCCTTTTTCGGTTTCCAGGCTTCCTCTTATTGTTTTTGGAACCCTGAGTTTTGATCATATACTGGCATAGTTTTCCTTCTCTAACAAATTTCTCCACAACATCTCGGAGATCCCAACATTGATCAGTGTTGTGACCAGGTCCATCATGGAAGGCGCAATACTTAGACTTATCCAAACCTCCTCCATCAAATATGGGCCGAGGTCTATCTACTTTCTTCATCTCCATCATTGCCACTTCCCTCCAAATTTAAGAGCGTGAGGCATTCAACGATGTATACTTCTCATATCTTTCAACTTGGTCTCTATCATCTAGGATTCTGCTTCTGGATTCTTTCTTTTTATTACCAGTTTGCTCCTTTTCTCTTGGGGCCGGGCTCCTCCTTCTTGGGCTCATTCTTTTTCCATCCTTAGATTGCGCATTTGCTATCTCCATTTGTTTGAGTTCTAGGTACTTCTTCGAACGAGTCCTGAATTCCTCCAATGTCCTCACTGGGTCTTTATAGACCGACTTGACTAGTCTAAATTCTCCATCCAAGCTAGCCACAATGAGATGTACATGGATATTTTCTTGTAAACCTGGCACTTGTAAGGCAGCATCCTTGAACCGGTTGAGATACCTCTGGAGGGTTTCTCCGGGTTATTGTCGTATCTTCCCAAGTGTGAACTCAGACTTTGGATGCTTTTTGCTAGTTGTAAAATTCAGAAGGAACTTTTCTCCAAATTCCTCAAAAGATCCAATGGAATTAGCAGGAAGGGTTGAAAACCATGCCTGCACTGCCCCAGTTAATGTTATGGAAAATATTTGAGATATGAGGGGCTCATTTATCCCTCTGATATACATGTCCATGTCGAAGGCATCTATGTGGACATGGGGGTCCTGACATTCATCATATTTTGGCAAGCGTGCCGAATCAAAATCCTCCAGGAAAGGAGCATTCAGTATTTCACCAGTGAAAGGGCTGTTATTATACTGCTTCGTACTATACTTCCTCCTGTACCCACCGGGTTCAACTTATCCTTTGGTGGTTTGAGTACTTTGGTCATGGAAAAGAGCATCCCGATTTCTCTGGCCATTTGCTCCTACTGAAGCATTATGGGTCAAAGTTTGCACAACAGCATTCTTATCACCCATTCCAATGTTCTCCAGGTTCGGACCCAACGTGCTCCCAAGATTGGGCCTTCCATTGTTTCTCGGGTTTGTACTCGATGTGATTCCCGGATTAGGACTTCATTGGTTTTCTACATGATTAACCCGATTTTGATGATCCGGGTTGTGGTTCCTTTCTCGGCCATCAGCATCTCAGCCTGGGGCCTCTCTCACTCCAGGCCCTGCCATCAAGCGCTGCTCCAACTCTTGCATTCTCCTGGTATTTTCTTCCTGCATTCTCTGGAAATCTTGCCGCTGGAGGTTGTTACGATTCTCCATCTCCACCATTCGCCGTAAAATTGCAGCGACCGCATTTTGAACGAATCTAGAATTAGGATCCGCAGGTTGGGCAACGCGAGTAGCAGCAATATCCCCAGGATGTTGGGGAGGATTATTCAGAGCTGGAGCCGCAACTCAGTCGCGGGGTGCTTGATAACTCATATTTTATTACACTTATTTGTTACTCTTGATTAGTATTTTTAGGAATTATTTGAATAAAATAATGATTTTTAGAGTTAATTTAGATTTTTAGTTTTTGATTGGGTTTAATTTATTTTCGTCAGAATTTTTCGGACTTACGTTACTTCTGTATTTTTGCCATATCTCGATCCACAGTTGTCGGATTGACTCTGTTCTTGTTGGATTTTCCAGATAACGCAGAGGGCTACAATTATTATGCAGAGCTCGAAGCCTAAGTCAGACTGGAAGCTGGTCAATATTTGATGCCAACTTGGACGCATTTTGTTGAAGTTTTATTTTATTATTGGACTTGTAATTTAAATTAAAACCCAATTACTTAAGTGGCCCAAAGCCAAGTTTTAGTTTTATTTTATTTTATTTATTTTATTTCGTATTATAGACAGATGTGCCGATCTGAGTTGAAAACTTTTCATCAATCTGTAATTTTCGAATTTTTGGGATCAAAGGATTTTCTCTGAAGCGTTCTTCGCGTTCTTTGTCTTTTTCTTCTTCTTCTTTTTATTTTATTTTAATTTTTAATCATGTTTATCCTAGCCATGCTAGGCTAAAACCCCTTTAATCAACCTAAGGGGAAGGGAGTTCATAGATCTGTCTAGAGGATTTGCGATCATTCTCTAACTAGATTTGTTTCTTTTCCCTATCTCAGATCGATATCGTGCGAATGTGGATATTCAATCTGAGGTTCGCGATTGCGATTATGAAAAAGAATGATCATCAGATTTGATGATCAGATTGTTCTCAATTGAAAATAAGGATTCTGATTCAATTGAGATTAATCGCGAATTTCGTAATTTTTATCCAAGGAAGGACATCCTAGGAACCCTAACCTTAGGTTGGTTAATTTTTATTTACGAATTTTTAATCCCAATTTTTATATTCTGTCTTTTAATTATTCAACCAAAATCCAAAACCCCCCTTTTTGATTTTCTGTTTTCATAAGCGATTTTTACCAAAATAATTTTCTTGAGAGACGACTTAGGGTTTCCACTTTACTGCAAATTTTCTGAACCCTAAATAAAAATAATTTTTAATTTGCGCGAGCTCGACAGCTCGCGTCTTTGCTGGGGTGGAGGCTGTGTCTGATACATCCTCGCTGATATGAACATGATCATAATCTATCTCATTATCAGGCTAATTTTGAGGTCAATTCACCTCTTCCAGGACTGGATCCAGCGGCTGATTCTGAGGGTGTGGCTGTTGGCTATTACTCCTTGTACGGACTGCCATCTTCAGTCAGAATGGTGGGAATGTCAAATTCAAAGAAGAACATCCCCACAGATGGCGCCAATGTTCTTTCTAGGAGACAGAGATGTCCAGCCCAATAGGTTGGTGTGTTGATCTTGGATCTAGTGCACTCTCCAAGGTATCTATGAAAGAGATACCCTTGAGTCAAGCAGATCACTGTGCATAACGAACTAACAATGGTTTTTGCCAATGGGGTGTGTGCGGGCGCACAGTGACAACATAACAGTAAGGGAGAGAGTGTAACGTACCTTTAGAGTTTACCTTTTATTTATAGAGGTTACCTGTGGGTAATACGATGTGGACCTTTAGAACCTCTGATGAAGGCCCAGGCCTGTCTGCTACGCTGTCGTATTAGGATTAGTATCCTTCATGGATACTATCCATAATTACACTTGATTTAAATCTTGGATTGCCTATTATTGGGTCTGTCATTCAATGGTTGATAAACTAGGTTGATAAGACAAAAATGCTTTTTTAAAATTATAAAGTTTAATTTACATAGTTAAATAAACTTTTGTAAAATAGACTAGTTTGTTTAATAAATAGATTAAGCTCAAATAAGTTAGAAAAATAAGCTGACATATGCTCATTTCAGACCGCCTATCTCATTGTACCTCGTTAATTAGGTAGGTGGTAAGAAAAAAGGGAATTTGTCCTATATGAAAATGTATTTATAAAAACAAAGAAGAAAAGAAAGAGTATTAAATAAATAATAAGTATATTTATGATCAGACCAAATACAATATGGGCTGGCCAAAGTGTACTGGGTCAAATCACACACGGTTGAAGTGAGAAGGCTTTTAGGTAATCTGTCTTTTGGCTGGTGGATGTTGATGATGAAGGTAGGACTTTGGTTCTTCTTCGATGCGGTGAGCTTGACTGGGGGGTACCTGCAATGACACTTCGACGCTCAAGTCAGTATCAATGTCAAGTTTATGTGTATTCTTACTGAATTAGATGATCATACTTGGACATGTACCCTCTGTTTATATAGTGGTTCTGATGTCGTCTTAGGAAGGCGATATGGCCTCTAATTGGTCGTTCAAGGGCTGCAGGTTCTGATAGTGCTTTAATAGCCTTATCTCTTGATGTCATGCTACCTTGATAGAGTGGTGGCAAGCTGGAGCTGTCTTCTGTTTACTTGTTTAAAGGTACGGTGAACCTTTATTAGTTCCTGAGCTTGCTTCCTTATCTCTGAAGTTATGTTAAAGGGCGGTTACATGCGCGATGGTGGCATCGCGCCATGTTATGGGGGATGTAAACAATCGCGCCTCACTCTAGGCCTTGTGGGTTTGGGCCTTTATTCTATGTATTTGGACCTCTGATGGGCCTATCATATTTTATCCGGATCAGTTGCCCCTTAGCTCGCAGTTTTGGTATGTGGCAAAGCTGAGAGATATAGATATTCTTTTATGCGCGATGTGTTTCTTTGGCGCGTTCACTTGATGTCGTAATAATCATGCGGAAGAATCATCATTACTTAGCCGCTTAAAAACGGTTGATTAGATGTTTAACTGTTAGATGCATTTAATGCCACCGTAATTACGTGGGTGCTTAATGACAATCGTGGGCTATTTTAAGATTTAAACATTTTACCTTCCTTCCACGTGTCCTCCTTTTTATCCGTTTAACTCAACACATTTTAACCTTTTGGGTTGCTTGCGGTATCTTTTCATATTTGTACTGAGCTACTTAACTTGGAGGTTAATCACTCGAAGCACTCACTGTAGCTATGTTAACCTCTCTTCCTCTAAATTCGATTTCTGATCTTCCCATTTGGTGCTGACATGTCCTACTCCCCCTTTGTTCATTCAGAGTATATATCTCAGGTATGTTCTTTCTTCAATTTTTATTCTTCGGTGTTCTGCTTTATTTGTTTGTGTTTTTCTGGCATTCGAGCTTTGGGTATGTCTGATAATCACAAATTTGTGAATTTTATCAGAATAGCCAAACGGTCTGGCTCTTCCATTCCTCCACCCAGGTCCCTTACCTACGTCGAGGTCTTTAGGAACCGGGGAATCGTGGCTTACTGGTAAGTGTGTTGCCCCTAGAAGAAAGTGATTTTGAACGATAACTGTACGTCTTCTGTTTGACGGTTTGAAATAGGTTCTTCCTCTCGTGAACCTAAGTGCGGGATAACCAGAACTTTATCGCAACAAAGTTCGTCCCTTTTCCAAAAGTTCACTTTAAAATGACCAGTCCTATTTTTATATCGAGCGATTCTACCTCAAATTCTGGTTGTAGTCATAAGTCTGTTAATACCCTAAACTCCAATTTTTCCCCTTCAATTTCATCGCGCGATATTTTTCCTTCCATCGCGCAAAATCAACCTAGCCATAGGAGTCCAAGCCCCTTGCCTTTAAATATTATTTACCCAGCTGGCTACCCATATAAGAAAAGCAATTTTGACAATTTTAAATCTGCATTTGTTGTCTCTTCTTCTTCTAACTCTTCGCCTCTACTAATTCCTCCTCTCCTAAACCAGATTTTATCTCTCCTAAAATTAAAGAAATTATGTCCAGGTGAGGTGCTAGTGATGCAAAGAAAAAGCAAAAGCTTAACCCGGACACGAAGAAAAAACAACAGCTTGATCTTGAAGCAACTGGACCGGTCAAGCGTAGTATTCAGGATGAAGAATCTTTGAGCTGGGTATCTGACATTGTTTTGGATACTGCCTCGATATATAGTTCTTCAGAAGAATTGGTGCAATTGAAGGCAACCATCTATGTTACCCCAGCGAAAGCTCATGACGACAAGTGGGAGATAGATGTCGTTCCTTTAAATGAACGCGTATGTTCCGCGAGTGCTGAAGGATCTTCCAGACATTTCATAATGATGTATGCTCACTTCTTTTTGACGATAGGAGTTCGTCTACCTTTTTCAGCCTTTGTCTGTAGGTTGCCGGTGCATATTAATGTGGCACCCTCACAATTATCTCCAAATGCCTGGAATTTCATACGGATATACGAGATGGTTTGCAAGGCATATAATCTATTTCAATCCCCGTAGTCTTTTTTATGTTTGTTTAGTGTTATGAGGCCGCATTCTAGTTGGGTTTCTTTCAGAGTAAAGGATAAATACAAGTTTTGTGCCTCCTATCAAAGGAAGGTTCACAGATGGTCCACAGACTACTTCAAAAGGGCAAAAGGTTCCCAGAGGGTCAAAAGTTGAGCTACAGTTTCGATGATTTGAGTGATTATGAGCAACATACTGTGACCACCTTAACCAATATCGCGCGAGAGGCTTCTGATACAGGTTACCTAAGCACTTATATTATTTCGAATGAATACACTGATGATGATATCAGGGCTTTTTTGGGTAAGTTTGTTTCGATTGTCTGAGTTGTATCTATTAGTGTATGTTATATATAACTGTTTATTCCTAACGCGCACTCTTTGTCCTTTGGTTTACAGATAGTTCGATGTCTGCCACATTATCCAGACTGCAAGCAATAGCGGCGAGGCGAGCTGCTGAAGGTGCCACCCTCTCCGATCCTAATGTACCAACAATTACTACTTCTCCAGCTGGTGCCGAATCAAGTCAAGGTGCTGCTGCGCGTTTGAAGCCGCCTGGACCATCAACAGCTACCCACGTCTCCTCCCCCAAAAAGAAAGAGATGGTAAACTCACCACGGGGGCAGAAGAGAAAATCCTCAAAGACTGATGAGGGTTTTCCTGAGTTAATCTATTATGGGGATGGTTGGGGATTTAATGCGAACTTGTATGCGAAAGGGAGGGAGATAGGCCCCTGAATTGAAGAACTTCCGATGGACAAATGGCTGACTACCTCTGTGAAGCTTAGCGTTGCCAACCAGTATATCATGTCTGTGCCTGGTAAGTATCACCATCTGTCTTTTGTGTGTATAAAACTTGGTTGTGACCTTTTGACGTAATATTCTCTATGTGACAGGGGTGATTTCATATCTGAAGGAACACATCGTGGACCTAAAGGGTGAAAAGGCCATCTTGCGCCCTGAATTTGAAGAAAAAATGAAAAAGCTAAAGATGATATGGCTAAGTTGGTGCAGGAGTTGAAGGAGTTGAAAGTAAATAATAAAGAACTGAAGACGGAAAAGACCAATCTAACGAAGCGCGTCATGGATCTCGAGGTCAGTTCTGATTCTTGGGAGGAAGAGAAGACTCATTTAAATAATGAGGTAAAGAAGTTTCAGGATTTATTTAAGAAGGAAACCAAAGGGACCTACTTGAATATCTTGAAGCAAGTGCGTCTCTTCAATCCAAGTGTGAAGCTGGATAACGTCCATTATCTTTATTTCATCAAAGATGGCCAGCTAATGAATTTGAATGATAACGATGAAGAGGTACCGGTGGATCTAGCGAGCGAGATGGATACAGAGACTCTTCCCTAAACAACCGTGCCATCCACTCAAAAGCCATCTACTCAAGGGCCAACCACTGAAGATGGGGACCTCGCGGTTGTAAATTAGGATCCTCAAGATATGTCCATCCAAATAATTTAAAATTTTTGTTTTGATTATTTTAGAATCTGGTCTGTAAATGGGTTGTCCCATGAATATTTCAACTTTTCTAAGATTTTTATCCCTATGCTAAGTTTATTTTTCTGCTAACAGATTCTTTATGATTGCATCCCACGTATATACCTTTACGTAGGATGATTGTTGATCTATCTCGGTGTATACCAAGGCATCTATCTTCATAAATAACTTTTATGTCCTTAAAGAAGTACCAAATTAAAACAATGTATATTCATCGTACTTTATCGTTATATGACGTTTCACCATAATCAAAGGAAGTTGCTACAATGGCAATGTCAAAAAGTTATAACCTTTGAGGGTTTGTTACCCTCCTCGTCCTTCTTCTCTTCTTTTATCTGGATCTTCTTTTATCACTTTGAATTTTCATCATTTGATGAAGGAAGTTTTAATCAGTTAAGGTTTTACCTTCCCTTTTTCCTTTGGAGGAAGTTTTAACCAGTTAAGGCTTTACCTTCCTTTATCTTGGAGGAAGTTTTAACCAGTTAAGGTTTTACCTTTCTTTTTTCTTCATCGCGCTTGGAGGAAGTTTTAACCAGTTAAGGTTTTACCTTCACTTTTTTCATTGGAGGAAGTTTTAACCAGTTATGGCTTTACCTTCCTTTTCCTTTATCTTGGAGGAAGTTTTAACTAGTTAAGGCTTTACCTTCCTTTATCTTGGAGGAAGTTTTAACCAGTTAAAGTTTTACCTTCCTTTTTTCTTCATCGCACTTGGAGGAAGTTTTAACCAGTTAAGTGTTGTGTGCTATGCGCGATGAATGACATGATCATGTATAAACCTGCAAGCTTTATTTGTATGAAATGAAGAACCAAAAATACATATATTGAATTAAAGAAAGGACTCAACTATAGAATATTTTGAGTTCATCTGCATTCCATGTACGTGGAATTGTGAGTCCAGATATCGTCTCAATGACATATGTGCCTCTTTGGGTCTTGCTTTGGACGCGATATGGCCCTTCCCAATTCACAGCCAATTTACCTTGTCGCGCATTTTTATTGCCAATGTCTGCTCTGCGTAGGACTAATTCTTCCACGTTGAAACTTCGTTTAATGACTTTGGAGTTATAACGCGCTGATATTCTCTGTTTTAATGCTGCTTCCTTGACATGGGCAGTCTCGCGCATTTCATTGATCGTATCTAAGTTGTGCAGTAATGCCCGAGAATTTCCTTCTTCAGTTGCATACATCTTTCTCCAAGATAGCTCTCCAATTTCGAATGGAATCATGGCTTCACTCCCATAAACCATGCAAAATGGAGTCTCACACTCTCACCAGTGGTTGAATGCGGGGTGGTTTTGTAACCCCATAGTACATAGTCCAACTGCTCTGGCCATTCTCCTTTTGTAGCTTTCAATCTTATCTCCAATCCTCGTTTTAAGACTCTATTTGCGGCTTCAGCTAAACCGTTTGTTTGTGGATGTTCAACAGATGTATATCTGTGTTTAATGTAAAAATATTGAAGCACTTGATTGAACTTTTTGTCCACAATCTGTGTTCCATTATCAGTTATAATAGTATTAGGGACACCGAAACTGCATATGATCTTGCGATAGAAGAATCAGCGGATCTTGTTAGCTGATATTGTGGCTAAAGCCTCAGCCTCAATCCATTTGGTGAAATAGTCAATTGCGACTATTAACCATTTTACTCCTCCTACTGCGATTGGAAATGGTCCAAATATATCCATACCCCATTGGTAGAACGGCCATGAGGATATGAGTGAAGATAACTCCTTAGGGGGAGCATGATGTACATCCGCGTGTTCTTGACATTTGACACAATGTCGCACGTGCTGTTTAGAATTTTCTTCCATAGAGGGCCAGAAATACCCTTCGCGAAGCAGCTTTCTGGATAAAGATTTACCCTCCATATGGTGACCACCAATTCCTTCGTGAACCTCAGTGATGACATACTGAGCTTGTTGTGGGTCCAAACATTTCAGCATGGGGGAAGATAATCTCTTTTTGTACAGCTGATTATTGATAATGGTATAAAATGAAGCCTTGTGCGCTAATTTCCTAGCTGAGCGCGGTTCTGGAGGCATCATTCCTTTAGTCAAATAGTTCCAAATTGGAGTCAACCAAGTTTCTCTATCATTTGGTTGTATTTCGTCATCAACTATCATGTGTTCTGCACCTGAGAGGGATGAGCTTTGCGTTTGGTGACGGCCATCACGATGCTTGGATTGGGAACACTTTGTTGAATGACCGATCTATTATTTCCAGGTCCTTTTGTGCTAGCAAGTTTAGATAAAATATCTTCCTTGGAGTTCTTTTCCTTAGGAATGTGGTCAATTTTAAAACTTTCAAAGTCAGCTAATAACAAATGTACCTTATCCAAGTATTCTGCCATTAGAGCCTCTTTTGCCTAGTAGGTTCCTTGTACTTGTGCCACCACCAGTTGTGAGTCACTTTTCAGGATTACTTTTGCTGCTCCTAAGTCTTTTGCCATTACGAGTCCAGCAAGAACTGCCTCATACTCAGCTTGATTGTTGGAGACTTTGAATCCAAAGTGAATAGAATGCTCCACTGTGACGCCCTGAGGACTTTCAACAATGACTCATATCCCACTTCCTTTAAGATTGGAAGATCCGTCCACGAAAATTGTCCAATCATCGTATGTCTGAGTCTATTGGGAGTGCATCATTTCTACAAGAAAATCAGCTAATACCTGGGCTTTAATTGTCTGGCGCGGTTCGTAAACGATGTCGTATTCTGATAATTCTATTGACCATGTAATCATCTGTCTAGTCAAATCAGGTTGACGTAAGACCTATCTAAGAGGCTGATTAGTTCTGACTTTAATAGTGTGCCCCTGAAAGTAATGTCGCAAGTGACGGGACGTTAGGATGAGCGCGAAAGCCACTTTTTCGATCTGTTGATAACGCAATTCTGGACCTTGAAGGGCTTTGCTGACATAATAAATTGGTTGTTGTCCTTGGGGGTCTTCGCGCAATAATACCGCGCCAATGACCTCGCTATTGATCGAAAGGTATAAGACCAAGGCTTCGTCCGGTTGAGGTCTCACCAAGACTGGGGGATTAGCCAAATGTTCTTTAATAATAGTAAATTCTGATTCCCATTCTGGCATCCAAAATTTGTTTGTTTACGCAACAGTTTGAACATGGATAATGACTTTTGTGCTGATGCTGGCAAGAATCGAGTTAAAGCTGTTATCCTTCCAGTCAACTGTTGCAATTCCTTAATATTTCGAGGGCTAATCATGTTGAGGACTGCTTTGCATTTGTCAAGGTTTTCCTCTATGCCTCGATGCGTTATCATGAATCCTAAGAATTTTCCAACAGGAACCCCAAATACGCATTTAGCTGGATTAAGCCGCAATCTAAATTTGTGCAACTATTGAAACACCTGCTCTAAATCGTGAGGGTGTTGTGGGATGGTCATTGTTTTGACAATCATGTCATCTATATATACTTCTAGCATCTGACCAATCTATTGGCTAAAGACCTTGTTCATCATCTGTTGGTACGTCGCGCCTGCATTCTTAAGATCGAATGGCATCATATTGTAACAATAAGTAGCCTTTTCGGTGATAAAAGCAGTGGCTTCCTCCTCCTGTTTAAACATGGGGATTTGGTTGTACCCTGAATATGCATCCATGAAGGAGAGAATTTGGTATCCCGCAGAATTATCTACCAATTTGTCAATGGTAGGAAGAGGATAAAAATCCTTTGGGCAATGTTTATTAAGATCTGTATAATCGGTACACATGCGCCATTTGCCATTGGCTTTTTTGATGAGCACGATGTTAGAGAGCCAGGTGGAATAGGTGATTTCTCGAATGATTCCTACTTCGAGTAGCTTCGTTACTTCTGTATCTACCACCTGTTGTTTCTCCAGAGATATTTTACGCTTCTTTTGCGCGATTGGTTTGGCTTTTGGATCAAGTGTAAGATGATGGCATATTACATCAGGATTCACTCCTAGAATGTCAGCTATTGTCCAAGCGAAAAGATCTTTATTTATTAATAATACCGCCACCAGTTCTTTTTTCTCCATTTCTGGTAAATGACGTCCAATTTTGGTCACGTTTTCCGATAACGAACCAAGTTGTAGATCTTCTAGCTCTCCGTCAGGCTGGGGTCACGTATCGCGCAGATCTTCATGCATGTCTAAGTCAGTCATGTTGATCGATGATTTGCCTTTCTTATCACAATGAGTTACTGACTTGACTCGTAAGCTGGTGTTGTAACAGTTTCGCGCTGCTTTCTGATCGCCTCTAATGGCAACAACAACACCAGTGGAGTCTTGAAACTTCATCAAAAGATGAGGCATAGAAATGATTGCCTTTAAAGTGGCAATGGTAGGATGACCCAAAATGACGTTATATGTTGACGCATATTCAATAACATAAAAGTGTACTTTGGCAGTACGAGCCAGAGGCATGACCCCAAAGGTTACCCACATTTCTATGGTACATTTAGGTTGTACACATTCACCGGAAAAACCGATCAAATCTGTGCAACCTGGAATTAGATGTTCTTCTGGGATGTTCATCGCGCGGAACGTATCCCAGAAGATTATGTCAGCATAACTACCATTATCAATCATAATTTGTTTTACTTGGAGATTGGCCATGCACGCAGAGATCACCAATGGATCGTCATGGTCTGAGATGATGTCGCCATAATCATCATCGTCAAAACTTATGGATTGACGCTTGATGCGGGATGTGGATGGCTGTGCATGATGGCGAACTGTCATGACTAATTTCAGATGTTTCTTACGCTGCGAGCTAGTTGCTCCTCCTCTGGCAGTTCCACCAACGATGGTGGCTAACACTCTGGTAGCATTATTGGGCAATTGGTGTTGTTGTGCGGCCTGCTGTCTATCCTGCACTCGAGTTCCTTGACGTCTATCAGTGGGGACATTGCGCGTGTTCCTGTTATCATTATTTCTGATAGGGTTGTAGTCTCTCCTGGGATATGTCCTTTGTCGGTTAGGATTTTGATCACGATCAGGACTTCTATCGCGCCTTCTTTGTGCCTTATATTCTCTGGAACTGGAAATGAATTCTTGGAGTTTACCTACTCTGATAAGTATTTCAATGGTGTTTTTCAAGTCAAAACACTCATCAGTTGTATGATCGGTATCATTATGGAACTCGCAGAATTTGGTTTCGTCACGTTGTCCTCCTTTTTTCAAAGGTGGGGTTTAGCAACACGCACGTAACCAGTTTGGAAGACTTCTTTCAAGATTCTTCTTCTGGATGTATTCAGGGGAGTGTAATTATCAAACTTTTCCCACTTTCTTTTCTCGCGAAATCGTCGTTGAAAATTCTTTTGGACATCTTTCTCAAAATGGTCCGATTCTGTTTTGGTGCCAAACGTATCCAGTGACCGTTTGCAATCTTCAAGATTAATGAATTTTTCAGACCGCGATCGTAGTTCCTCTATGGTTCATGGGCGTTGTTTGGCCATCGACATAGAGAAAGGACCCTCAAGCAATCCTTCTATGATAAGATGTAGGGAAACTTGTGGATCTAAATCTCTTACTAGGAGAGCTTCATCAAAAAACCTATTAAGGTAATCACGGAGAGTTTCATGTACTCCTTGTCGTACAGTTTTCAAGACATGTGTGGATTTATATTGCGCTTTGCTTGTTGCAAACCGTACAAGGAATTGGTTGTTAGATCCTCCCAACTTTGAACTGAATTAATTAGTAAAGCGGAATACCATCTGAGCGCCACTTCCTTAATGGGTTGTTGGGAATAGCCTGCAAGCTATATGATCAGCAACGTCTTGTGCCATCATGTTTGTCTGGAATTGCTCTAGATGTTCTTGTGGGTCTCCCTTTCTGTTATACTTTTCGGTGGTAATTTTTACGTCCCTGGGAATGGGGACGCTCATGATACGTGGGGTAAAGGGATGGAGGACCCGTGAAACTGTTCTAGAATTACCCTGGGAATTTTCATTGGTTTATTTTTCTTCTTCTCCTTTTTTGTTACGACCAGAAGGTCTAGGATCTTGTTTCGAATGTTCATGTACTGGCTCACTCTCGCCAGAATTCTCAAACTCCTTTTCATCTTCTTTTTGTTTTTCTTTTCCTTTTTTATGGTTTTTCTCTCTGGCTTTTTGTGATTTTTTCAATCGAGCTAAATCTCGATTCTGATGGACGATTTTTTTGTTTTGCTGAATGATGAGTCTCAGCAAGTGTTGAGTGGTGGGTGGGTTATCATGGTGCACAGATATGGGTGCAACCGACGAGGTAGTTGTCTCTTTTTGCTTCCCTTTGGAACCGTTCTGGGATTTGCTTCTGGTATCAACCATATTTTTAAATTATGAATTGATGGGTTCTAAATGATAGAGTCCCCACAGACGGCGCCAATGATCAGACCAAATACAATATGCGCTGGCCAAAGTGTACTGGGCCAAATCACACACGGTTGAAGTGAGAAGGCTTTTGGGTAATCTGTCTTTTGGGCTGTGGATGTTGATGATGAAGGTAGGACTTTGGTTCTCCTTTGGCGCGGTGAGCCTGACTGGGGGGGTACGTGCAATTAGGGGTGTTCATCAACCGATTCAAACCGCGAAAATCGAACCGAAAAATCGATAACCGAATAAACCGAAAACCGAAAAATCAAAAACCGAAAAAATTGCAAATTTTAATTGGATTGGATCGGTTTTCGGATGGGTTGATGAAAACCGATCCAATATATTAATTATCCTCTACCTACTTGTCCTTTCTCCAATCATAACCCAAAAATTTCTAAACTCAAGACCCATTAACTCATCAACTAAACCCAAGAAAAAACTTAGTCACGTCTCATCAACTATAGTATTGTTTACTGATATTTTTGTATTTTAAAAAAAAAAATTACAAAACCAATATATACAAAAGATGTTATTTGCACAATAATCATGAAACTAATTTTAGGATATTCAAAAAACCGAAAATTGATCCAATCCAAACCGAAAAAATTGGATTGGATCGGATCGGATTTGAAAAAAAATCTAAACCGAATGGATGATTACATGATCAAACCGAAGGAATTAGATTGGATGAGTTTTGCTTCCAAAACCGATCCAATCCAGACCGCGAACACCCCTACCTGCAATGACACTCCAACGCTCAAGTCAATATCAATGTCAGGTTTATGTGTATTCTTACTGAATTAGATTATCATACCTGGACATGTACCATCTGTTTATATAGTAGTTCTGATGCCGCTTTAAGAAGGCGGTATGCCCTCTGATTGCCTGTTCAATGGTTGTAGGTTCAGATAGTGCTTTAATAGCCTTATCTCTTGATGTCATGCTACCTTGATAGAGTGGTGGCAAGCTGGAGCTATCTTATGTTTACTTGTTTAAAGGCGCGGTGGACCTTTATTAGTTCTTGAGCTTGCTTCCTTATCTCTGAAGTTATGTTAAAGGGCAGTTACATGCACGATGGTGGCATCATGCCATGTGGTGCGCGACGTAAGCCATCGCGCCCCACCTGTGTCTTGTGGGTTTGAGCCTTTGTTCTATGTATTTGGACCTCTGATGGGCCTATCATATTTTATCCGGATCAATTTACAAAACTAATATGTGGATATATTTTTAAAAAATATTAATTATGTTTATGTTTTAAGAGATTTAAAATAAATATTAAATAAATTATTTCAAATCACCTAAAACTTCAAACTTTGAATGCAATCAGTATTTGAATTTTCTCCGAAACATGTGACACTGCGTACTAGTTTTTGCAAATTATTCAAAATTCAACAAGGTACAAATTATTCAATATTCAACAACTTCGATAAAACTCAACATGGCTCAACCTAGTCCAATATATTGAATTCTGTTACCTAGAACAAGAATTAAAAAACAACAACTACTTAAGAAGCTTAATGTTGATGCCGCCGTGGAAGGATATCTTTGACCCATTTTAAGCATATGTGTGGAACGATTTTTATTTTATTATTTTTAGATATAAACACTTTTTTTTTCTATTAAACAAAAGTTAGCTATGATGATGATTGCACATAGTTACGCAGTGCTTTTATCTTCCTGCGCTTTTAGAGTGTATTGTAGCTATCTTCGGTAAATTCCATAACAACTCTCTTCAATCTGTATTTCTAATTTTTTATTTTATTTTATTTTATTTTTGGTAAACAATCTGTATTTCTAATTTTAACTAAGCACAATTTGATAAAGTTGAAAAAAAAACTCTCCATTAAACCTTAATTCACAAGACTATTTCTTATATATTTCGCAAAGAAGTAATTTCTTGAAAACTAACATGTAACCTTTCAATTACAAGGATGTAATTTATGCTCCAGTATTGCGCTCTTGTCTGATAAAAGGGTAAAAAATAAAAATAAAAAAGAAAAGAAGGTACATACTGCCACCTGAGTTTATAGAAGTAATGAGTACAAATTGTTTCTACGTTTTCATCATGCAAAGTGGTCCCAATGGGTCCACGTGTGTCTTCCAATACAAAAATACCCTTTGTGAGTGGGGCAAGCAAGTCATTGAAATTGGAAGCTGTATCGTGAATTTGGATCGTGAAAAGTGATCGATTATGCTATTTAATCATAATCATTTATTTTCACTTATTACGATGAGATAAGAAAAAAATATATATATAATTTTTAAATGAATAATTATAATTAAATAATATGATTATATAATTATTATTTCACATAAGAAAATTCAAATTCTTATATTGTAAGATAAAGCAAAAACCATATATGATCTATCCATCAAATATCATTGGCAAAGACACTAAAGATTCTAGATTCTTTATTCAAAGGTTTCGAGTTTGAGATTTGAAAATAAAAATAAAAAATTAGGAGAGATGCTTCCTTATAAAGGTTTGACAAATGTTCGAATTAAATATAGTCCTAACTTCCTAAGGATAAAGGGGTGAGAAATTACAAACAAAAAAAAGCCCTCTGTCCCCTACTCAACCCCAAAAGAAAGAGCAATAGCAATCAGAGAAAAAAGTGGCTTGCAACCAACCAATTACGTCATCATTGTCTTCCCTGTTCATTTTCATGCTTCATCCTTCATTTTTCCACCTACTACCACAACATGCTCCTTATCAACGTCTTCATTTCCTTCCAAGCAACACACTTAATTGTTTCCTGAAATTTCTTCCTCCTTCTCTCCTTTTATCTCTTTCTCACTCACTCACTCACTTTTCATTCCATGTTTGTGCATGAATTCATGGATCCATCTGAAAAACCTCTTCAACCTACAAGGTCATTCAGTATATAACTATAACCAGGTTTTCTAACACTCTTGCTATTCATTAAACTAGGTGAGAAAACTTTGTTCAAGTTCAGTTTAACCCTATATACATGCTTTCTATCTGTCCAAATTTACACCTATTTGAAGCTTGCTTTCCAAATCAAGTTAGAGTTTTGATCAATCATATATACAGAAAAGTAGCAAGAAATTTAATTAGTACCCTCATTGCATTATTAGTTATAAACTAAATACTATCCCAATTCTGCTTCTGTTAGATTTCATTCTGGCAAGTTATAGAACAAAGTTTCAAGCAATAACAACAGGTAAGAATGGATTCTTTCAATCAGAATCATCAAACTACCAGCTTCAGGTACAATCCAATCTCGAACACAATGAACCATGAAGATGATGATGATGCTGAGTTCTCAGGGATTCTTGATATCTATGTTCATCATGCTAGGAATATTCATAACATATGCATCTATCATAATCAGGATGTGTATGCTAAATTCTCTCTTACTTACAACCCTGATGAGACTCTCTCTACCAGAATCATAAATGGAGGTGGAAAAAATCCAATATTTGATGAAAACTTGAGGATGAAGATTACCCATATGGATGCTGTTCTTAAATGTGAGATTTGGATGTTTAGCAGGTTAAGAAATCACTTGGAAGACCAGCTTTTAGGATTTGCTTTGGTCCCAATTTCACAAGTTTTTGGCAAAGGAAAGGTGACTGAAGATTATAGCCTTTCCTCAACTGATCTTTTTCATTCTCCTGCTGGAGCTGTTCAATTAACTCTGTCTTTGGACACATCTTTTCCAATCAATTCAAATGGGAATCCAATAAAAAAATCAGCTACTACTAGTTCATCCATATCTTCAGAAGTTGTTTTGCTTGATAGAAAAATCTCAGAAGTTATGTCTGACCCAATTGAGTATTCTAGAATTGAATTTCCTGATATCAGCGTGGTGACGGAGAACCAGAAAATGGTTTCTGAGTACTTCAATTTAGAAGGTTATGGTTCAGCTCCTAGGCCAAACACAATAGGACCACTACCATTTCTTCGCCTTGGTGCTTCTCCACAAGTTGATGATTGTGAAATGACTATGAATTCACCTGATGAGAATCATGAGTCCATTTCTCCAAATGAGAGCATTCAGAATTCTGGGTTCCTAAGCTCTACTACTACAAGCTTAAGTGATGATAGAAACTCAGCTGATTCACTTCAGAAAAAGAGTAATTTGGGGGGTGACACATCAAATTCTTTCAATGTGTCAATCACAGTTCAAGGTATTCAGAACTTTGGTGCTTGTCCAGATACCCCAACTTCCAAGAAAGAAAGTGAAGCCAGAGATGAAAAAGAGTCCAAGTTCTCTAGCAAGGAAAAGGAGATCAATAGTGATAAGAATGTAGAAGCTGAAAAATTTGGTCAAGTTTTTTCTTCTCCACTAGGGAATATCAACATGGAGACTGAGCAAAGTGCTATGCAGAAACAAATAGTTGACATGTATATGAGAAGCATGCAACAATTCACTGAGTCTTTGGCAAAAATGAAGCTCCCAATGGACCTAGACAAACCTGAGAGTGAAGATCGTGGTGATGTGATTAATAATCACAACAACACGAAATTAGAAATTGATAAGAAGAAAAAAGATGGGTCACGTGTGTTTTATGGTAGTCGAGCATTCTTCTAGTTATATCTTGATGCAGTAGCCACATGACAGTAGTTTTGTTATAGCAAGATATAAGAGTTTAATTTATTGTAACATTGGGTACTTCAGTTCCCTTAGTTATGTTTATGATAGATTTAAGTTAATCCTGTGTTGTTTAACCTCCCCTTTTGTTGATGGAAACAATCTTCTATTTTAATACACCACTCTACCCCAAAAAAAACACCTTCATGATTATGTATATGTTTCTCTGTAATGTAATCATGGGAATGCTTTTGTCAATGTCCTATGCCATTGAAATCAAAGAGCATTTTGAAATGTGTTTATGTACTCTATGTAGTAAAAATTAGCAAATTGTTGTTATGATAGCAATAGTAAATCCTTGTGCTGAAGTAAATTGCAAAATTGTCTGTTGTTATACTGTAATGAAGGTTTAGAGTTGAAACTGGTTGCTTCAAGCACAATTAACGGAGATTAAGAGTGTATTAAAAGCCTTTGACAATTTTTGAAAATCTGCTTTCTGTAAAAAATCTGCTTTCTGTAAGGTTGGCAATACTAATCACAACGTGACTTTTTAGGCCAGACTGCAGAAGTTTTCTACAAAGCAGATTGATGGTTTTAAAACCATATTGGAATGCATGCCAGCTCATCATATATTCTATCAACATGTCTTAATCTCTTTTTTGTTTGATACTGGTAACATTATCAAAGGGCAAAACGTGGTTCACGAGGCTGAGGCTTGCAAAGGTAAGGATAAAGGTGGATTCTACATAACTTTATCTTTATATTTTACAAAGAGGTTATTTCCCAAACTCAACCCCGTGAGCTTTTGATCACTTGAAATAACCTTACCATTGCTCCAAGACTTGCCCTCTAGGCAAACTATCTATAGCTACCAAAAATCTTACATGCTTTTTGAAACTTCTCTTGGATGCATTTGAAAACACCGGAAGGGTTTCATGCTTTATTTAGTAATGATTGGTGTAGAAAAGCTTGTTTTAGAAAACCTTGTTGTAAGCCTTAACCAATCTGATAATGGCATCTGTTATAAATTCCTTTTCAGCTTAACCTAGAAGTAAACAAATTTATGTGTTTGTTTTGAAGTTTTATTTTTTCTAGATGAGTCTCAAAATACGTAATATGTTTTTCTTTTGGGAAAAAAAGGGGTCCCATATCTTGATCAAAGGTTGAAAAATCAGAGCCGAAATGTGCATATTACATTGTAGTTCTGGTGGGTGGTGGGGCAGATTCACACCAATTTTGTCAACACAATGAGCAACAATTCCAAAAGGAGTGAAAGGAACGTACTAAATGAAAGGAGGGCAAGGAAAAGGAAACCCAAGATGTGGAATCCAATGAGCAATGTTCATATTGATTTAGTAGAAAAATGCTATTTATTTATGAGTTTAATGTTTCTACAATAAATATAGATAAGTTATTTACATTCGCTCCCAAAACGACGTCATTTTGGGTTGAAAAATTAAAAAATTATAATAAAAAAGACTATTATAACCCTGAAACAAATTATAATTACAAAAATACATTGATTTCCGTCTCAAAACGACGTCGTTTTGAGCTCAAGGTAAATAAATTATCTACATTGATCGTAGAAAAAGTGAAACCTTTATTTATTTATGGTAAAACAAGGTTTAAGAAGAGGAAAAATTTTCTTAAGACCTTTTTATCGACGTTCAGTTTTATCAGCTGAATCAATTCTTTCTAGTTAGAGAAATGTTAATTTACACAATCATAATCTTTAACAATTGTAACCATCAGGTGTGGCTCAATCAGCAACTAAGTTACCATGGATGAAGAGTTTGAATTTCTATTACTAATAGTAATAGCACATGTGACTAGAACAAATTTTTTTTTTTATAACTCTAATAATCTTTTTAGGGCGAGTCAGGTTTCGTGAGTATTCCCACGATTCAAGTGAAAAAAGAGATCCTCACAAGTATGAGATTAATTCACACTTAAGCGGTGTGATGATTATTCAACTCTAGTTTTAAAGGTTCTCGATCTCCTAAATTTAAACCCTGCTCTTGTGGCATTTCTTGCTTCCTCGAGCTCATATTACCACTTGAACCAATTTTCAAAATTACTAGGCCACATTTTAAATACTTGGGAAGGGACTAATCCCATACCTAAAGGATGTGTAGGCTTCTAATTAGAGAGAGAGAGAGAGAGAGAAAAATCCTCTCAATTGTATATTCATATGATTTAATCTAAATTTTAAGAGAAAAATGATAAGTAGGATTCTTGGATAAGTGTTATTTTTCAAATCCACACACATCATGAATTATATATGATCTATGTTGAGATAATTATGTATTCAATACTAGTATCAATTTACCAAATGATATTAAGTTTTTTGGTTAAAAAAAAGAGATAACTGTTTATGACTTAATTGCATGGCTTGGATTGGCATATTAACATGAAGTTTATTATGGGAATTACTTTAATTAAAGATGTTAAAGTATGTCTGACATAATGTAATTGTTTCAAGTGCTAGGAACATGATCATGGTGGTTGTTTTTTTTTGGACATTACAGGGAATCGAACCGCACACCTAATACACACTAAACACACCCAACACCACTAGGCTATCCCTAGTGGTTGATCATGGTGGTTGTTAGTATTAGTGTATATATTTTAAGTTGAAAATTAAGTGAGCCAATTTCGTTCTTATTAGGTGACTTTGGTAAAGCAAGTGGGTGTGGATATTCCTTGGTGGCTAAACAAAACGGAAAAGAAAACGAAAGTACATGCAAGCTTTTGGTTTAAGGAGGTTTTTCCTTCTATGTTGTTCTATAACACCTTATAGATTTGAAACACATAATTATAGTTAAAATAAGGATTAAATGATAGGATTAGTGAAAATCCTGAGTTTTGGGTCAAAATACGTAAAAAGGGTAAAATTGTAATTTAACAAATAAGTAACCCTAAACAGTAAAATTACAATATAAGGTCTCAAATGAGAAAAGTAGCCCTGGAAATGGATTTAGAACGAAAAAATGAGTGGTTAAGCAAGTTTCTGAAAATTTGATGAATAGTGTTTTTATCAGATGAAAATGAAGTCGTACAGTTGCACCGAAAACAGTGTCGAGTGAAATTTGTGTTCTAGGTTTGAGTATAAGTTTGAAAAGGTACATAAGACCAAGAAATATGATTATTGATGAAATTTGATGGATTTTTAGATTTTTGGGAAACGTGCTAACGATGCACATATAAGGCTAAAACAATGATTTCACTGAATGACAGGAAAACTCCGGATTCATCTGTTCAAGTGTAACTAAAAGACTTTGGTGAATATTAAATTTTGAATTTTATGAATAGTTTATGAATTAACTGGATATTAGTGGTTCAAGTGGATGATTTGAAATAACTTGAATGGTGTGAGGTGGCAAGTGGGACCACCCCACTTAAGCAACTTAAGCCACATTTGTTGATCACTATTCATGCTTTTTCTCCCCCCCCCCCCCCCGCCCCCTCCTTGCTCAAAAGCCCGCGGCCTATGTAGAGGAAAAAGGGAAAGATTTTGCTCCATTGAATCTTGATCAAAACACCTTGTGTTTCACATTAAATTTGAAGGAAATCACCCAACAAACCCCAACCCACACCTCCATTCCCCTTGAAAACCCCTAGATTTTGAGATATTCCCTACCCATCCTTGCAAAAATTTGAAGACATTGACACCATTGGAGCTTGTTGGTTGTGTTGTTGCTTGGAGATCATTCTTAGGGGTCTTGAACCTTGATCATTGGTGAGTTTCACTACCTATTGTGGGATATTCTTGTAGATCAAAATGTGAAAATCTAAGCCTATGTCTGTTGATTGGAGGTAGATGGGGACCTCAATTTGGCTTTGTGCATTAAATAAATGTGGCTCAGAATGATGAATTAGAGTGATTGAGCTCATTAAAATTACTGTGGAAAAAGTTTGTAACTTAGATGAGCATGATTTTGTAAAATTGGATTGTTAGATTATTATGAAATTGAGTTGTGGATTAGTTATAATGGTTAATTACATTATGTGCGGTGCATTAGATTTGTGAAAAATCTGAAGAATCAAAGTGATGATGGGGTTGCCACGTACACAAAGTTAATACACTTTATGATTTCACGTCAACATAGTTTTGATGATAACAAACAAACTCACAGAGGAATGCTCAAGGACAAAGCAACACTCAAAAGCAATTCAAGCATCAAGTCTCAAGCATCATGCCAAGTCCAAATGTCTCACTGGTATATTCATTTAGGACTTAGGAAAAGTTTGTAAAGGTGTGTACATTCTAGCATTGCATGAGCTCAAGTGCATTCATATAATTACCTAATCGGAAATTGCTTAACAACCTTGATCTAATAAGTCAAAAGTGCATCAAAAGGTTTTTTAAGTAACTTAAGCACGTAAGCATCATGGCAAAACATAATCACATATATTCATGGCCTTACATCACTCATATATTTTAAAAGAATGTATTTTCAAAGAAATGACAAAATAAATGGTTTGACATGCACAAAATTGGTTTGGAAAGGAACCTACATAATATAAACACTTCTAGACACTTTCCATAACCAATCACATGCTTTTCATATTGTAAAAACCATTTATGAATGAAAAGAAACTCAGAATTCTGCAAAAAGTGATTTGCCATGAAATATTCGGATATCAATATCCGGATATGTGCCCGATAAATATCCGGATATGTACGGATCACAACGGCTAGAAACGGCTAGGTTTCAAATGAGGTGTCATTATAAAAACCCACATCAACAGTAATGAACAGTGGACGATCATAGATCATTTATTGAACATTTATTACTCATTCTAGCCTATTATTGCTCATTGATTACTTGCTTTACTCATTGCATACACTTGAGCTCATCTTTCCTTTGAAGCTATACATCTATTAGTTCTTCAATTTGTGCAATCTGTACTTTGAGAGTACTTAGCCACTTTTAATCACATCAATCTTACTCTTTTTTTTTTTTTTGATAACATCAATCTTACTCTTGATTTGAGAGGGGAGTGAACCATATACTAGAGAGGTCACTAAATTCCTAAAAAATTGGAGTGAAAAATTGTGAGGCATCAAGAGCCCAAAGTCTTGAAATGTTGTAGAGGTTTGTCAAGCACCCTCAAGCTTGATAGTTAGTGAAAAGAATTGTTCGAGCGGCTCCAGTCTGGACGTAGGTCACGATGATGGTGACTGAACCAGAATACATCTAGTTTGCAATTTCTCTAACCTTTACCTCTTTACTTAAGTATTGAAATTGCAATTTTAGATTGTCTTTATCCATTCGCTTGCTTACTTTGTTAATCTCTACACTTGCTCTCACACTTAGATTTTTCCTTATTAAATCACTTTATTAAAGAAATAGTCTTTAAAACATCAAAGGAGGCACTTTGCGAAAATATTTTGTAAAACTCAATTCACCCCCTCTTGAGTATTGAAGCCACTTGTCCAATAAAATCAATTGAGAATCCTTTAGTTATGACTATGTACAATTCGGCCATCATGGTATTTTAGGAGAAAAATTGTGCAAAAATTATGTAATCGAGTTGGTTGATGATTTGAATCAAGTTTAAATGGATTGTATGAGTGTGTGATGCTTGGAGTTTGTGAGAAAAATCCCTTGGTCCTTAGGTGTCATGGAATAGGCCATTTAAGGGAAATTAGGGTGTGATTGTGCAATTGGATGTTGGACTTGATGAATGGTGTTAGTTGGTGTTTAGATGAACTAGTGTGGACCTAAGAATGAGCCTTGAACCTTGAAAAGGAAAGAAAAATCCCTTGTTCCCTTGATGCATCCCCACGGCCATATTGGGCTATCTTGGAGAAAATTATGCTAGGTGATGGTTTGATGAAATTGTGGTATGAAAATGGTGTTGAGATTGACTGA
Organism: Gastrolobium bilobum; assembly: GCF_033153095.1. Taxonomy (NCBI): domain Eukaryota; kingdom Viridiplantae; phylum Streptophyta; class Magnoliopsida; order Fabales; family Fabaceae; genus Gastrolobium; species Gastrolobium bilobum. Next base: position 93,136 of record NW_026896364.1, on the reverse strand, counting down.
GGAAACCATAGGAAAGATTGAATAAAATTAACAACATGTCTAAGGCATTTTGGCCACCTTGCCAAAGCATACCATTGGGGGGGTGTAATGTGTTGCTTGAAATTGTGACTTGTTTAACAAGTGGATTGTTGATCATGTGTTGTAATCATTGTAGGTTGTCTCCCACGGACGAAATTCTAGAAGATTGAAGCTTGGAGCTTGTGGATTGCCTTTGGTCCTTGACCAAAAGGATATTGGTAATTGATTGAATAACTTGTATGCATGATTGATTGGATGACCAATTGGGTTGTCATTGTGGCACTAAATGATGTGAAAATGACCTTTTGTGTAGGCATTTATTTGTTGAAGAAAGATGCGAGGTAACTTGTGATTGAAACAACCTAACTTGGGAGTTTCAAAAAGGTAATCTCTTGGTACTGGAGTTAATCCCTATGTGTGCTCCACCATGCCCATTGGGATAGTGGTTGGAAGTTGTTTGATGCAATAATGTAAGTATAACATTATCATGCATGTGTTGTTGAATGGGTACCTAGAGTTGTACCATATCTCTGACCAGTAGATAGTTGTCATATGTCGTAGGGGACTTCCATTGGAGAGGCATTCGTGGGGAGTTCCAGTTGACCTGGGGCCATAGAGTTGTGATCTGTTGAAGAGCACTCTAAGAATGTCTCGGGAGTTATAGTTGTGGGTGTATTGAATGATATCCCAGGGATACATTCTTGGATAAGAGCCCAATGATATGTTGTATGTCGTATGCCTAGGCCATTGGGCCGCATGATTTTGTATGATATGTGTATAGTTTCATTATTGTCATTTTACATCTGAGAGAGCCATTGGGCGGAGTGATCCTCCAGAGCTTTGGATTACTGATATATATCTGTATAACTCACCTCGCGTTATGGGGCTATATTTCAGGGGGATGTAGCGATGTAGGAGTTTTGGGCAAGAGGCCCACTGGAGGATTATGAGGAGAGCATGATGGGATGCATGAGTTTTTATGTCATTTTGCATTTTGGGATGTATTGGATAAGCTAGACTTAGAGCATGATGTTGGACGTTTAGCAAGTGCACTAGTCGTACAAGTAATAAAATGATGAGTAAAGATCGTTCCCACGAGGAATTGTGTTCAAGCACCAATAAACCATAGAAAACTAATTTGAATCAGATAAGAAAATGTAAAAGTCATGAATAATTTGTCACCAGAAAATTGATTGTAAGTAATTTGTCACAAAATAAATATGGATTAAGAATTAATAAAACAACAAGTAGTCAGAAAACAACTTTCCTCCATAATAACCCATGTAGAAATTGATCATATGATGAATTCTTTTCCATGTGATGTTAATCAACCTTTTACTTATCATCAAGATGTAATCCCTTACTACCCTGATAGATACATTAATCAGAAACCCCAATCCCTTGGTGATCTGTTTCTTAATACATGCATGAAATACTAAAGTCTTAAGATTACATCAGAACTCTAGCATCAATCCCTTGAGTACTAGAATTCTGATGTTGAGATTATCAGATACAGAAGTCATATAAACATCCCTGTTCTACACTACTTCCTTGATAGAAATAACTAAATCAGAAAATCTCAAATCAACACATGAAAAATACTTCATCATATTAATCAGATCAACATAATATTATCATGGAGTTCTATTGCATTCAGACTACAAAGACTCTACTCAGACATGACTAAGGAATAGACAAGAGAAGAAGAATCAAACTTCATTTCCATGTTGAAAGTCTTCAATCTCCAAACTATTACAAAGAAATCCTAATACAAAAACTAAAACACTAAGAGAATTTAGAGAGAAGTCAGACTAAAGTTTAAGAGAGAGAGAGAAAATTCCAGATCTTTTTACTAAGTGTGAAGGCTTTGCCTTTTATAGTGTTACAATTAAAAACAGAAAACTGATGTGGGCGCTAAAACGTCCATAAGTGACCGTTTTAGCGTCCATGCTTTACGTATGCTCAACTGCTTTAACTGACAAAAATGCTAAAACGTTAAGGAATGATCGTTTTAGCATCCAAACTTGGTGAATGCTCAACTGACTTTAACTGACTCCAATGCTAAAACTCTTGATTTGGACGTTTTAGCGGTGGAGACCAGAGTCCTTTTTCCACTTCAGGTCGCTAAAACGCTTATTGCAGGCCGTTTTAGCGCCCAAGACCAGCAATTTTCCATCTTCTAAGTGCAGCAGCGCACTAAAACGCTATGTGTGGGCGTTTTAGCGCTCATCACCAGCAAGTTTTGGCCTCTTCCTGTAGCAGGGCGCTAAAACACTCAGTGTGGACGTTTTAGCGCTCAACACTTAGGCAATTTTTCTCCTCTTGAGCTCCAGAATCTTCTTCATTCTCCAGTTGCCTTTCAAGCTTGCTTTTCCTACAAAAATCATACAAATTTCCAATAAAGCTCTTGAACTTGTAATTTAGGACATCTTAGGACATTAACCTTGTTTTTCATCATTTAATCACACAATTTGATCCTAATTCCTGCTAAAAACCATGATGAACTAAGGGTTCATCACAATTCCCAGATTTGAATATTGCTGTCCTTAGCAATAACTTTAAAGACAGAAAAACTTGAGATTCTTTACACATGAAATTTATGAGGTTGGATTGAAATATGACAGATCAACTTTCCAAGATACAATCTAACAACCCAGCAATCTATCTTTTACTATGACTTGCTTAACCTCATCTCATGACTTTCAATAGATCAGTAAGATGAAATGCAGAGACCTTCAACACAAAACACCCCCCTCACTTGGAACTTCTCAAAAATTGTGAGAATAAACTCTCTTGCACTCTAGTGTCTAAGGGTGTACTCATCACTCAATCTCCACTGCACTCAAACTACTATAAGCTTGCCCATCTTCTCACTTTCCATAGTGACAGTGATTCATAAGCAGAACAAAAGAGGCTTTGGTGGTATGACTTGACTAGGGATAGGATTCTGTATAGGAGAAGGAAAATGGCTTGGCACGTAGTTGGCTAAAGGTAGGATTTGATGTTGCAGAAGGTTAGATAGATGAATCAGATTCAGATAAGAAGATGATCACTATTGAATTTATCTATGTACTCCTTAATCCTTCTCATTCTCTTCTTCCTTTTCATTTACTCTTTTCACCACCTTTTCTACAACTTTTCTTTTTCTTAAACTTCCTTCCTCCTTTTCTTCCAACTTTCAACACTTTGTGTTGTTTTGATTTCCCTTTTTCCTCATTTCCTTTTTCTTTTCCTTTTCCAAACCAAGCACTTCGTGCCTTACTTCCTTTTTCCTTTTCATTCTTCTTTTTCTCCAAATTTCCAACACTTAACACTTAATATTTTTATTCATTGCAGAAACACCTTTCTCCAACAGAGCTTTCATCCTTTACCCCTTATCTGAACACATAATCTAAAAACTTAGGATCTGGAATAAGTGCAGGGCTTTTAGTTTTATCACAACAAGTTTAGGCTTAAGGCTTCCATGCAATAGGAAAATTTGGTTCAAAAGAAAAATGCCTCAATAAACTCTACTTTACAAACCATGAACTATTTCAAGTTAGAAACAGGGCAAGTTCTAGAGTTACTCATACAGTGAAGTGCTCTCTGAACAAAAAAAATTTCTGTATAGGCTCTATGTCTCACAGTTCAGAATGCATGCTTGAATTCCTCTATATACATCAAACTGATCTCTCTACTCCTCACATAGCATGAGTCATGCAAACATATCATTTAGCACACATGCAAGGATTACAAATTGCATCAAAAAAATTTGATCAATCATGTAAAACTTTGATCATCCTATCCTCATAAAATTCACATCATCTCAACTCTAAATCCAACCTTTGTACATATACAACACTACCTAAACTACCTAAAACTACATTCACAAGAATTTAAAAGAAAGGATTGAGATGTTTCCCTGTTTGTGGCTCATCAACTGTGTGTCATCATCAACTGTGTGATATCACCATGGAATTTTGCAATCATGTCATTCATTCACACCCCATTCCCAGATTTAAACGTTGCTGTCCCCAGCAACTAATTTAAGTCTAAAAAGCAGTTGACAAGTTCTTAAACACATTCACATATCAACAAATAGCATCAGTACTATTTCAAAAGTGCATCATCCAAACAGAGAATCTCAATGTACTAACAAATGTACAAAATTAAAAATAATACCAAAAGTAACTAAAAGTATCCAAAATAAAACCATAAAAACAGAAAATGTGTAAAAACAAAATGAGGAGTCTAGTGAGTAGATTCCTCATCATCAGTAAACATCAAATCTGAGCCTGGATCAGCAGTAGGCAAGGGGTTGTACTCAGGATCAATACCCCTGTCCTCATCCATGGCACCAGTATCAGCAGGTGGATCAGCAGCAGCAGCAGTGGTCTCTGTGGTAGTGGCATCAACAACAGGCTGTCTCTCTAAAGTGTGTGCAGCATGGGAAGATGTAGCACCATCAGCAGTCGCAGCTCCATCCACATGATCAACATAGTGAGTCCGGGCAATTGCCTCAAAGGCTTCCTCCTCATCAGAATGAGGGTAAACAACAGGCTGGTAATCAATAACATCTAAGCCCTGAGCCTCACATATAGATTTCATCATCTTCACCATATATGTCTGAAATGAGTGCTGGCTGGACTGCATAAACCGGAGACGCCTGCACAAATGTCTCATACGGAAGTCAGTATTCACCATCCATTGCTCCCCTGACCGTAGCCTCTCTTCTAACTCATCATCACTCTCAGCTGTAGACTTCCTACCAGGGGTCAATCCTGTGGCCTCCCCTCCTCCTATCTTCAATTGATTTCTTATCATTGCGGCATCAATTGTAGGGTGCAATTTAGTTGGTGCCCCATTATCAGTAACATCTACACCAGCTTTCTGACAAAGCAGCTGAATCAAGGAACATTGACCCAAAGCAGCAGAGTCACTGTCAGAGTGAGCCATATCATAAATGCTGTCCTGAAGAAGAATAGGAAGTTCCACCTTCGCCTTGGTCATGATAGTGTGAATCAGGACAGCTCTCTTCAGGATGACCTCTGCCTGATTGGAAGAGGGCATGACATTTGTTGATGTCATGGTGAGGTAATTATTATTATTATTTTTTAAAAAGACCAATCTACTTGGGCTGTAGTCCGCAAAGTTTTGGACTGGGCTAACAATATAGTTCAGCCAGCCTATTCCGTAAAATGTATTGGATCAGCCATTGCAGTCCGCAAACAAAACGAACGTCGTTTTTTTCTGCAGTACTCCACATTCACCTAGTTGTGAGAAACTGAGAAAAGGAAAGTGTGTGTTCTCCCTCGTTTGCGCATGTAATTCGGCGTAGGGTAGTTTGTTTTCTGTTTCTTATACTCGTTTCCAGAAAAAAGAAAAGGAAAGTGTGGAGACAGAGGTTCTCTCCTCCGTGCCGTCCCTCCCGTTCAGATCCACACACTCTTCAATTTATTTCCGTTGATTTGAGGTTTTTGTTTTTATTCTTAACTTTCTTTATTATTATTATTATTATTATTATTATTATTGTTTGTACGAGTAACTTATACTTAATTACCTATTCTGATCAGGGAAGAGAATCCTAGGTTTTTTTTGTCGGTAAATTGAATTGATTCAGTTTTTGGTGTTGGTGAGTGCGAAGGAATTTGAATTTGAAGAAGAAGAAAGATGGGAGAGAGGAAAGTGTTGAACAAGTATTACCCACCCGATTTTGATCCTGCGAAGCTGCCCAGAGCGAGAAGGCCCAAGAACCAGCAGATCAAGGTCCGCATGATGCTTCCCATGAGCATTCGATGCAACACTTGCGGCAATTACATCTACAAAGGCACCAAGTTCAATTCCAGAAAGGAAGATGTTATTGGCGAGGTTCGTTTCATGATTATTGTTATTATTACTATTACTTGTTCAATTTCAATTTTTTGCTTGTTTGGCGTCTGCGTTTCAGTGTAATTTGGTATGGGTCTTAAAAGGGCATGATAAGTTTTTATCTTTTTGGGATTTCAAGTATTGGGTACATTTCAATTTTATGATTTGGTTGCATGTTGCTTTTTAAACTGTTTATAGAACTAGGAAAAAGGGACATGCCCTTAATTTCCTGGGTTGCTTCTTGCTTTATGTGTGATTTGATTTCAGTTATGACGTTGGGTTTGAGTTTATTGTTTTTATCTTCTTCTATTTATTTATTTTATTTTTTTGTGTGCAGACATATCTGGGAATTCAAATATTTAGGTTCTACTTTAAGTGCACTAAATGCTCAGCTGAGCTGACCATGAAGACAGACCCTCAGAATTCGGACTATATCGTTGAATCTGGTGCAACCAGAAATTTTGAACCTTGGCGTGCAGAGGATGAGGTAGCTGATAAAATGAAGCAGAAGAGGGACTCTGAAGAGATGGGAGATGCAATGAAATCTTTGGAGAATAGAACCCTGGATTCTAAAAGAGAGATGGACATCCTTGCTGCATTGGATGAGATGAAGTCGATGAAGGTACTCACTGTGTAACTGCAATGTATATAATGATTTATTAAATTTGACGCCTGCACATAAATGATTCTCTTGGGATGTGGACATTATTATGATGCATATATAAGATATGGCTATCGAATACGATGAAAAGAGTCATGTGTTAAGACGAAAGGTCCAAGCTGTATCTGAATCTCTTATGCCATATCCCAAAGAGTCCAAGCTGTATTGGAATTGGACAATTTAAAATAAAAATAAAAATTGGCTTTGATACTTCACAGATACATATTTAAGTATCCAAGCATATAGGTAATGGATGTGTATCCGAGCTAATACTTGAATGAAATGCTAGTATATGTACATTGTGCACGATGCCTTAAAAATATGACATTTATAATTTGGGTCGTTTGTTCTAATAATTACATTTGTGAATGAATTTGACGTCTTCCTATTATATAATTGCTAACATGAGTCTATTTTATGTTTCAGTCTAGGCATGCAACTGTCAGTGTTGATGAAATGCTAGAGGCATTGCAACGCACAGCAGCTGACAAGGTATGATAAAACTAGCTATACAATATATTTGGTTTCTGCAAGAAATTTCCTGTTTGAAGCAAGGGTTTATTATTGATTACAAAAGGAATATATTCAATTTGAAACTTTAAATTCTGTTTGACTTGTAATTGGTTGATAACTATCCTTGGTTTTGTAAAGTTTCACTATAAAATCAAAATATTTGTAATGGTGGGAAATGTAAGCCCAGGCATTGAGCTGATTTGAAAAATACTACTTGTTCCTTTCTTTTATATCTGTCATCTAAGGCTGTTGCATAATGATAGAATCGGATCAGAGATGAAACAAAATAACTACAAAGAACAGAGTATTTTGTATATTAATAAGCTGAAATTACAAGCAATAGTAATGAAAATAACAAGGACTCAATCTACTACAATGGAGGTTCTCCTATCAGCTACGATGACATAAATAGGAAGAAAGAAAAATACGATTCAACACATTAGAGAGGTGTTGATTCTCTCCCAATCTGGTTTCCCAGTCCAAGTCCCCATTTCCCAGTCTATTTTTCCATGCCTCTGCTTACGCCACTCTACACCTTTTATTCCCTCTAATAGCCTTTCCACCTCAGCACTGCCCTCCTTCTTTCCTCTAACAAACTTAATCTTCTAGAATATTCTAATTAACAGACTTGTCATGTTCCCATAATCTTCTACCACCCAACTTACATATACCTACATATACTTACATGACTATATTCCTATCAATACTCCCCTCCTTAAACACTCACCTTGCCCTCAAGGTGAGGTTTAGCCCCTTAACACCATCCGGCGGGATCCCATTGCTTGAATTGTACTTGTCAAATTACGCTCAATGGGTGATAATACTCACCAGGATCCCATTCCCATATTACAGCAACTCTATCTTCCACCAAATGACCCCATTCCAATTCTGACCTAACTTACTTCTGCATTGTTGGTTGTCGCCTTCTCTCATATCCATTTCTAGTGGCCATCAACCATGGACCCATGCTGGCCATGTAATCCTTAGGTAGTGTTTGGCAGGAGAGTTCACAAAAGATACCCATGCATCTAACTTTGGTATTCTGTGTAATCCATGTTTGGTACAAGATATTCAAATATTTTCCCAACAAACTTATTTGCCCAGCGTTTGAGAAATGTTTGTAAAATGGGATAAAAAACATTGTTCTCAAATACCACTTGGAAGGTGGTATTTGTAGTTAACCGGCTAAATGGCAAGAAGAGCAAGAAATTGCAGACAAAAATACCCTATTCTAAAGAACAATGTGTTTAACCTCATTCAGTCGAGTCCAGTGGAAATTTCAATCTATCCACCTCTGAGAGTCTTCCATTGAAGGTGGTAAAAACAACAGCTTTCTATGTGAAAAATGAGATTGTACTCTTTTCTCCAACACTTGATCTGCATCCTGCAAGGTCGATTAAGGTGATTTGCAAAAGTTATCTCATTATCTACAACCACCTCATGCAATGATAAATTCTTTCTCCAAAAAATATAGACAGAGAAAAAATACAAAGATATGAAAACTTGATGTTGGTAGAAATGTCGAAGACACGCTCATTGATACTTTATACAAGGGTTATTCACATTCAAAAAGTATAAAAGGGTTATTTTTGTATTTTTAACCCATTTTCCTATCAATATTTTACTTTCGACCAAATATAGAGTAAGAAAATTTAACCCAATTTCCCCGGTAAAACTTCGGCGTACCAAACAATTTTTTTTAACTTTCCTATCAAACTCATTTTTCCACCATATTTCTAGTAATTGTATTTTCCTGCTAAAATTTTTTTTTTCCTCTACCAAACGCCCCCTTAAGAATTATGTCTTTGTGCGTCAAGCATGAAACGAAGACTAGCCCTTCCTCGGTTGTGAAGAGTCGATCCTTCAGGTTCCTTGAATAGCACCCAAATAGTTTAGGTCGAATTTGTGTAGGCATACTTATGGGCTCACAAGCCCAAATGTCAAATGAAATCGTTACATGCAGAGGATGGGCTTTGGACAAATTAATAACAATTTGGACCTGATCCTCTGTGTCAACAAATTTAGCCAATTTCTTTACTCTGCCCCAATTTTCCCATCCGTCTTTTGCACGCATTTGCAACTTCGGCCGTTTATGGCTGTGTTGCTCCGCTCTCTCAATGCGCTTCTTGTCCGGTGGCTTAGGCGGCTATGGCATTGTTGGCGCTGGCGCAATCGAAACCTTCCTCGCGCTCCTCTTATGCTTTGTTCTTCTTCTTCCTCAATCTCCACTTCGAATTGAGCGTCATCCACGCGCAAAAGTTGAAGTTGCGCGACCCTGCAGAGATGCTCAGAGCTAGTGAGTCTTCTCTCCTCACCTTTCGTCCCATTGCTTCCAAAGCCTTCTAGGGTTCGTAAGTCTCCAATTGCCCCAGTGGTATTTTCTGAACGCTCGTCTTTTAACGGAGTTGTACCAAAGACCAGCATTTTAGTTTGCGTGTTGGCAGTGTTGGAGAAATGAGGCACGTGCCTAACGCGTGACACACTTGAAACCCCTTTGCAAGACTGATTAGCATGGCTCAGCCCAAACTCGTCAATGGCCCAAGTCTGGTTTCGCTTCTCTAGCAAAGTCGTCTTCCACGTCTTCATCTCCTCGGTCATTTCCGATGACGTAGGTGGGTTTTTCTGCAACAATTGGATTGCTCCATCACTTCCTCATTCCTCCAACCAGAATGCAAGGACTCTTGCCATCCCCTTCGTGAACGTGCATGTGTCGGGTCCTCCCGCGACGATACTGAAGAAGCTGCTAGATCTCCGTCAATCTCTGTTCTGTTCTGCGGTAGCGTTCCTCTGTCAACTCTTCATTCCGGCGGAGGCGCTCTTCATCATCTCCAATCTGGCATCCATATTGCTGGTCACCATCATTCAAACTCCCCTGGATCAGATTGCTTTGATACCAGTTGATAGAACTGGATCAGAGATGAAACAAAATAACTACGAAGAACAGAGTATTTTGGCCCAAAAGGAACACTTTCTGGATTTTCTGTATATTAATAAGTTGAAATTACAAGCAATAGTAATGAAATAACAAGGACTCAATCTACTACAATGGAGGTTCTCGTATCAGCTATGATGACAGAAAATAGGAAGAAAGAAAGATACAATTCAACACATTAGAGAGGTGTTGATTCTCTCCCAATTTGGTTTCCCAGCCCAAGTCCCAATTTCCCAGTCTATTTTTCCATGCCTCTGCTCACGCCACTCTACTCTTTTTATTCCCTCTAACAGCCTTGCCACCTCAACACTGCCCTCCTTCTTTCCTCTAACAAACTCATTCTTCTAGAATATTTTGACTAACAGATAATCCCCTACTACCCAACTTACATATACCTACATATACTTACATGACTATATTCCTATCACATAATAATTAAGAAAGTCATTAAATTCCCTTGATTATAAGAAAAATAACTATATTTGACCTAATTTCTCTTATTGAAATACTCAAAATAATATTATTACTTTATTAATCTTCTCTCTCACTTGTGAATGACAAGGGTATAATTGAAATAAAAAAATAATTAGTACGTCATTGGTTTTTTAAGGTGACAGATAGAAAGGATCAAAACCACTTTTCTAAAACAATTGACAAAGATGAACTGAACGATTAAAATCATTAAACCCCAGCCAGCGAGGGAGGGGGAGGGCAATTCTTGTATGCAGCCTTACACTTGTATAATTACAAGAGGCTATTTCTTAGATCCGAACTCGTGACCTTTCAATCACAAAGGAACAACTTTACTACTACTCTAGGCTCACCCTCTTAAAACCACTCCTTATTAAACCCGGACTACTGAGGGTGGGATGAGGGCAATCCTTGTACGCAGCCTTACCTTTCCATAAGTACAAAGATGATGTTTTTCGGATTCGAACCGGTGACTTTTTAGTCACAAATGATATGAGCGATTACATACTCTACAAATTAGGAATCCTAAAGCCATTCTTATGTTTTGTACAATACTGCATACTTCCTTCAGAGACCCTGTTTTGATCACAAGACCCATTTTTGGTTTAGTGTTTGGTATATTCTTGTAATGCTATGTCAGTTCTTTTGGAACTAAAAACCTGGTTCTCTTGATGAGAACATGAGTTACAAAATCCAATGCGTGCCTTTTAATTGCTACCCCTGAACTTTAACATTGTCAGACAACTCGTGTAAACACCGGTTGTCTATTATTTCAAATTTTTGGCTATGGCATAAAAGCTGTGTGTAATTTTAAAGCTTTCTTTTATTCTCATTGTATTTCACCTGATTATTATTTTTTGGATTAACCCTTGTTATTTTATGTTCTTAGGAGAAAAGGCTGGAAGAAGAAGATGAAGCACTGCTAAAATCAGTTGTCTTTCATGTCAGCATTACTATTCTACACTTCTAGTTCTCCTCCCTAGTTTTAGCTACTTTTAATGTCGGTCGATTTCCTTCTTTTTGAAATTAATCTATATGTTTTGCTTTGTATTTTCTTAAACAGAATTCAGAAGGTTATGTTAGAAGAGTTCGTGATGAAGATATTGAAACTGAGGAGGAATTGGTTGAGCTTTCAAATGGACATGATCCAAAGGTATGAAGATATCAAGTGCGTGTTTTTTTTGTTTGTAGGAATAGATTTTGCTTTAATGTCTTGTTGGCCTAATAAATTATAGCAGCATCACTATTTAGCACTTCACTTCTGATCATTTTCATCCCACTTTGTGAACTGTTGAAATCCAAGAACTTGAACCTTCAACCTTTATAATTGCTATTTGAACCCTGATATCCCACGTTTTCAGTTACCACTGTCCTGAAAGTCTTTTCTTGACTTTCTTTTTTTTAGAATAATAGATATTCTTTGTGAATTTGATTACACTACATGTTCAGAATTTTTGTACATCCCAAACTAGTTAGGGCGTTGAGTTATGAACCCAATGATGCGGTTAGAAAAAACATTTTTATCAAGAAAAGAACAAAAGGGGAAGTATAGTTTCATTTGAAGTTTAACAACACGCCTAAAGCATCAAAGGAGCTGCTTGAAGATTTATTTTCTTTCTTTAGTGCTATAAACTGACGTTACACTTAAAAGACTTATGGAACACTCTTTCTTTCCTTCTTCCGGAAACAAACAACACATGATCGTTTGGAACATGCATTTCTCACATTTAAACATTCCCTAAAATTGGAGTGCATAATTTTAAGGAAGTTTGTAGTTTGTTTCGCTTATATAACCTGGACTTTTAAAACTTGAAATATGTTAGAAAAATGTTGCACACATAAGATCATCAAACGCTCCAACTAGTATATAGTTTAAGTTCTCTCGGATTTGCAAAAATTCAGCATTTATTAAGAAGGTGCCTAATTTCTCATTCGTTTTGAGATGTTGAAATCATGTAATCTGAGCTTATGTTCGTTGTATCTGTCTGCAGAGGCCAAAATTTTCAGAAGATCTTCCAAGCAAAGCAACTGACACATTGATGAAACCCAGTTTGGATGATTCTGGCAAACAAGGTATGTGCCATTTTTCGATATTTTTTCAGGAAAAGCACACATCAAACTTTATTAATGCATTATGCACACTGAATTTTAGTCATGTCATTGCCACTGAGTAAAGTCATTCATTAACATGAGGAAAGCAGATCATTTTAAGGACCGTCTTCAGTCGTGTACCATATCAGTTTGTCTGCTAACCATCACTCTCATCATGTAGTCTTAGTCAAAGTACCCAGTGCACATTAACCATCTGTTGACTTAACATTGATCCTATTCAGATAACTGCTCCTGCATACCCAGAAGAAAGAAAACCTCCTAATCTGTTGTTGGATCACTTTGTAATACACGGGTTTGCGCTCCGGGCTATTATGGAGCCGTTTTCTAAAACTAGCATGATTTGAAGAAAGAGAGCTATAGGCAGAAAAGTCGACACCATTCACTTCTGCATCATTTAATTTTAGTTGGCTATAGTTTTATTGATGTATTCATTTTTTGATATTTCTGCTAGAGAGGATGTTTAATGATACTATTAACTTGAGAATGCAACACATCATGCCATCTATTGGTTATTTGCAGAGAATTCATGCGGCAGTGGTGGAAAGCTTAATCCTTTGGTGAGGATTTCTGTGATTAAAAAACCAGTTACCTCTGATATTAAATGTCCTGCAGAACCAGAACAAAAGAAAAATGAGGAAGATTACAAGACAAATACTAGCAATGGACTACAATCTTTGTGTCAACACTATGGAAGCGATGAGGATTAGTAGTCATAAATATTTGTTCGCATTTGATTGTAAATTGTATTTGTGATGGAGTGGGTGTATAATGTATGTTTCCGTTGTGTCAGAGAATAGAAATACTTGGTTTACATGATCTGGCATAAATGCCTATTATTATCTTTTTTTTTGTTTTTATACAAGCGAAAATTGAACACATAACCTAATACAACTTATCTAAATTCCTCACCATTAGATTAATTATTGTGGCGGCTTAATGCCTCTTATTATCTTGTTCAAGTAAGAAAAAGAATTTTTTTTTTCGGGTACATACGAGTATCGCTTTGTATAATATACTCTACCCTTTTCTTCGATTGTTAAATATCATACTAGATGCAGGCCGTAGGATCATGATTACATATTAGACCTGATTATTTAACATGATTTAAAGTCTGAATTAAAGTGAGTAAATCAGATAAACTAAGATGTTTATCGTTAAAAAATCGATAGTAAATCGACATTAATGGTTAGGGTGCCAACATGTTTAGAATAAATTACAGGCAAACATAGATCAATCCATATGCCAGGGTGTGTTTGGTACAGGAGAAATTTTTTGGTGACCGGGAATCATGATTAATGGGAATTCAGTAGAAATTGAGTTTACTTGGAATCTTACGAAAGATGTGTTTGGTTCGCCAAAATATTACCGGGAATACTGGGTAAAAATTACTGATTCCATATTTGGTTTAGAACGAAATATGACTTGGAATATGAGGTTATTTTACAAAAATAACCCCAAACTATTTTTACTTTTGTAATTGATAGATTGGGTCTAGATTTTTATATGTATTGGGGTATTTTTGTCTCAAAATTTATTGTTGTGCTTTTCCTTTACTTGGTATTCTGATTGGTATTCCGAATTACCATATTATTTTTAGTAATCTGAATAGTGACTTTTCTTTATAAATCAAATTACCGGTAATCCTTGGATATCCGGGAATCGTAACTTATTCCTTCTACCAAACATGGTAATTACATTTACCAAAGAAGGATTACCGGTAATCCTCTCCAAAAACTTGAACCAAACACCCCCTCAAGGTACACTCGTAAAGAATTTGGTCACACATAGCTCATTGACTGGTAATGGACAATAAATTTGGAACATTTATATACGGACGTGTATAACAATTTAGAGGATGATTAGCAATGAGAACTTTTTAAGTTGACAAAATGTTATTTGTTACATGAAATCTAAAGTAGATATATGTGAATTAGCCAAAAATACTAGAATAATTATTGCTAATGAATTACTAAACACTACAAGATAAACACCATTAAAGTAAGTAGAAAGTTTTCTTTCATGAATGATACCATACTAAGACAATTTTTTCATGAAATCTAATGCCTCCACCCTCATCGCCCTCTCCCATTTCCTTCTCACTCAATCATGGAGAATGAAGCAAAGAGTGTGGTGGTGATACAGGATGCATCTAAAGCACATAACGAAAATCTCTGCAAATATACAAAATAAAACCTTAATTCTTATAGAAATAAGATACGCTATGAAGGAAATGGTACACTTGATAACCAAAAAACTAATGAACTCTATATGTTAGTTACGTAGGTTATGTAGGATATATATATATATATATATGGGTTTTCGTTTTATCTTTTAACATAACACAACAAACTTTCTTACACTCACGACATTTTGTGGGGCCTACACTTTTTAAAACAAAAAAATAAATAAAAAATTAAGGCACGCAAAACGAATCCCTATAACATTACACAATCACTTTTCCTACAACATAACTCTTATAAAACCCTATATATATATATATATATATATATATATATATATATATAGGAGAGAGATCATTTGACTCAAGAGTAAGACTTATAAGTCTTACTCTCCATCCTAACCGTTGATTTCCGTTCATCCAACGGTTATAATTTAGGAAGTTATATTAATTAATTAATTATTAATTATACTATTAATGACAACCGTTGATTTCCGTCCATCAACGGCTGGGATTTGGAGTAAGACTTAAAAGTCTTACTCTGGAGTCAAAAGAACCCTCCCCATATATATATATATATATATATATATATATATATATATATATATACACTTATCATTTCTCAAGCTGCTTGAGATAATTTTATCTTCGACTACTAAATCTTAACCGCACAAAAATGGATTAATAATGATAAAGGGGGAGAGAGAGAAAGAGAATCATAACCATTCAAAGGTGAATCAATTAATATAAGAAAATAAATAAATAAAAAAACGTTTTGGAGTGACTAGAGATAAACTTATCTCAAGTTGCCCGAGAAATATTTTTTCATATATATATATATATATATATGGGAAGAGATCTTTTGACTCTAGAGCAAGACTTACAACTCTTACTCCTAATCTCAATCGTTGATTACTACACAATTAGAGAAAAAGAATACAAATACTTCAGAAAATAATACAAATAGAGATGAGACAGCTTATCAAATAGTATGAGATGCTTTAAAAAAATAAACTCTTAACCTCGAGCCTCACGATTATTCTAAAAGATCAAACTCCCTAACTCACAAGTTGGAGCAAACACCTATAATGGGCTTTACAAGAGATCAAGAAATTAAGTTAAAATTCAATTATAAATTCAATATCATAGAAAAATTCAATATGCAGATCAATTTAAATAATACCAACATTAATATATTCAAATATTATGACATGTATTTGTATGGAGCATCACTAGTCACCAAATCCCTCACCACTAGACCGAATCTTGTGGCTTATAAGAATATATTATCTCATCCTGTAATTCCTTAATTTTTGTTTGTTTGGGCTTTAGCCCACATTATTTACCAAAAAAGAGATATTTCCAAAAAAATGTTTTTGTAGTATCATTTTTTAAAATTAATTTGCATAAGGATCATGATAAGAAATTACTACACAATTAGCGTAATTATTAACCTTCCATAGTGAGAAAGTCAACAAAAGCTTATACTCATTTGTTTGGCCGTTTCACATTGCAAATGTACATTTGTTGGAAGAAAAGATTAATTTCCTTTTGCAAAAGTGTGCAAAAATTTGGAGCGTTTGGTAGAGGAGAAATTTTTTTTTAGCCGGGAATCTCAATTCTCAAAAATATGATTTTTACATTCAGTTTGTGATAATATCCGTAAATCTAAAATTTAGAAAAATTCAGTTTTCCGAAAATCTAGAGGAATCCCGCATACCCAACGCCCTTGATTAAATGGGTTTAAAAAATTCAAAAAAATTATAATCTACTGTTATATTCTTTCATCATGTTTTTTACCATTGTTTTTGTCTTGAATTGCATTATTTTTTTCACAATTAAGAAAGAAAATTGAATGAAATATGTGCATTCACCATGTCACCAAACATAAAAAATAGTGCTAATTAAAACCATTCACCGTGTCACCAAATTAAGAAATAATGATAATCAAAAAATATAAATTAGAAATAAATTTTTTAAACATAATCTTACATGGGAAGATGTGCATCATTTTATTTTAGTCAATAAAAGTATAATATTTAAAGATAAAGATAAATAAATAATAATCATAAGCATTGTGAATTTTTTTTTAAAAAAGTGTAAATAATAATAACAATAATAAGGGAAAAATATTTGTCATTTTAAATGACATAAAGTTATGTCATTTTAAGAGAGAGATAGATACAATTTTTTTTAAATTTAAATTAAAAAAATCACCTACTTTCTCCCCTATGATTTTCATTTCTTGTGTCTATCTCTCTCTTAAAATGACATAATTTATGTCATTTAAAATGACAAACATCAAAACTTAATAATAATAATAATTTTTTCATATAAAAAGAATTAATCAACACATTGAAATAACTATTTCATTTAATATTGTGTGTGAGAAAAACCAAGTTATATTCATCATTAGTCATTGCTCACATGAAAAATTATTAATCGTTTCAGTTGTTAGGATCACCAATTGATAATGGGTCTAATACTTATTAAACTAATAACTAATATAATAATAAATGAATAGGATTTAAGTTTGATCATAAATTTAAGTTGTGCAGGAATAATTTTTAATAAACCAAAAATAGGTGTATAATATTCAACGGTTTGTAAATAATTAAATTAGTAATCAATATCATAAATCTATTTTTTAAATCGACAAAACAACATATTCAATTAAAAAATCAAATTTAATAGAAGAATTTCTCATTGTGAGATATTAAATATCAAATCTCCATAAGAAGTACAACATTTCGCTATGAGATTATTAAGAGCTCCAAATAAAACATGAAGGCAATTTTTGTAAGTATATAGGTGTCCTAGAGACAATCCGAGATTCGATTCCCGCTGAATGCATTCTTGGGGAGGGGGCTGAACCTTTAGCCATCACTGTTCCCCCGCACTCCGGATTAGTCCCATAGCCGGCTCAAAGAGTCGAAGCTCGTGGGGATACCAGAGGGAGCCAACTCGTCTCAAAGAGATAATTAGGGTTGGGTAACTCCAAAAAAAAGAGACAATCCGAGAGTCAGATGGACCTATATTGCAATATTGTTATGAATAAACTAATGAATAAAAACATTTTTTATCTTGCTTCATATTGTCTGTCTCAAATATTATATGTTTATATATATTGAATATGAGTAATTGGATAAAGCCCATGGAATGGAACATGTGTCATGTTGAGGATCTATGATAGGGATCACAATCATGAGACCTCAATGACATAACACGTCCATTACCAGAAATATGTTCCTAGTCTAGAGACACCAAGAATGGGCATTGGTGATCTCTGGTAAGACTAGCACGACTCAGCTACTTGCACGAAGATACAAGGTAGAGTCCTGATGAGTTGCAGACACGGAGATATCTTAGCTGATATAACACCTCACATTTGTAAATCAAATATTAAAATATTAAGTGAGTAATTAAGTGAAGGATTAGTGAAAAATCCTGAAGATTAGGCTAAAATACAAAGAAAGGACAAAACGATAATTAGCCAACACGCAACCTAGGAAGATAAAAATTGAGTAGAAGGTCTCAGATGATAAAATTAACTCTGGAAATGGATTCAGAATGAAAAATTGAGTGGGTAGGCAAGTTTCAGAAAAATCAGTGAATAGTGTTTTTCGCAGGTAAAAATATCGCGGTACGATTGCACCGAAAAACGTGCCAGTTGAGTTTTGAGCTCTAGGTTTCAAATATGATTTATAAATGGTCTATAGAACTAGGAAATAGGATTCCTGATAATATTTGATGGAATTTGGTGAAATTGGATGGAATTAAGTCAGTTTGGGAAATCGTGCCAATGGCGCGCGCAACAGCTTAAAACAGTGTTTTCTCCGAACGACCGGAAAACTCCGGATTCATCTGACCAAGTATAATTAAAGGAGAATGGTTAATGTTAAAAATTAGAATTTTTAAATAGGTTGTGAATCTTTGGACGTTTAATGAAATCGAAAGGAAATTCGGATGAGTTTAGATCGCGTGAGGTGGCGTGGGACCCCACCCCACTTAAAATCAACTTAAACCACATCATCATTCCACTATTCATCACCCCTTCCACTCTCCCTTCAGCCCCAAAACCGTGACCCCCTCCCCTTTATACCATTTTCATTGCAAAATTTCATTCTTCCATAACTTAGGCATTTCTTATTCGAATCCAACGATTTTTGTCTTGAATCATGATGGAAAACACCTTCTAAACACATTGGTACCACTCTTGAGCCTTGAAACCGCGTATTTGGGGAGATATAGGCCAAAGTCATATTCGAATTTGTTGGGAAAAATGGAGGTTCATAGAGTAATTTGAGCTTCCATTGCTTGGAGGAGTATTGGGGTAGCTTCTAGCCTTTGTTGTGAGTATGTTTCCATCCCATTTACATAGTTTAATTGTGATTGAATTTTTGGAAACCTAAAGCTTGATTTGATGATGTGTTGTGTTAGGGAGCTCAATTGGAAAATGTGTATTAGATGATAATGCCTTAGAATGATGTATTAAAGCTAGAAATGCAATGAAAATTTTAAGTGAAAATTGATGATTTTTAACTTAGGATTTTTTTTATGGTCATGACATGGAATTTTGGAAAATGTGTTGTGATGTTAATAATGAGTTGTTGTATGATTGAATGATGATATAATGTAATTGGTTGAGGTGTGGAGTTGTAAGAATTGATGGAAATCCTTGGATGTGTGCAATGGTGTAAATCGGTTATGTTATGAAAATGGAGGAATTGAGTTGGAAAAATTATAGGGATCATGTGTTGTGTAATCAAATGGTAATTAGATGGGTTGTGTGGGGGTTGGAAGGTTGGAAAACCTATAGAAAAATAATTGGAAGTGTTGAGTGGTAAAGTGACCTAGAGTGAACTATTAAGCAAATCGATGCGTAAAAGACGTAAAACGTCGAAACGACACTTGAATTAGCCTTATGGCAACCTAAGGAAGCATAATAAAATGAGAAAGAAAATTTAGAAAAATAAATCTCAAATTAACACCTATATGGCCGAACCATCAAGGAGGATGGGGAGGAATTTTGTGATTTTGCGTTCTGATGTTATTGGACGCATACTGATGGCTGTACATGGTTGTACAGGTTGCCGTACGTCGACTTGAATCCCGAACAGTGAATCAGTGAATTGCCCTTGGTCCTGGACCAAGTGGATTGAGGTAAGTGATTGAATCAATGCATGTATAATTGTGAATTAGCATGTATTGTTTGAGTTTTGAGTTATTGGGAATGTCCTCTGTGTAGGCATTCTATGGTGTACCAAGTTGAGAAATAAGCTACTGCGGAGCTAAGGGAAAGAACAAATTAAGGTAACCTCTTGGTACTGGGGCTTGTTCCGCTTTTCTGTTCCACCTTGCCAGTTGATGGCAACGGTAGGAAGTGTATATGAGTAGTGTAGAACAACATGAGCATGCATGCATTATCACAGTGGGTACTTTTGTACCGAGTCTCTGGCCAGTAGACAGTTTTAGCCTTCGGGCAGTTTCGGACTTCCACTGGATAGGTCTCCGAGAGGGAGTTCCAGTTGACCTAGGGTCGTGGTGTGTGATCCGGATAGGAGCACACTAGGAATGTCTCGGGTGTTATGGATGGTTGGGGCATCATGGTTGTGGTTCTTGGAACACACCTTGGATGATACCCGTAGGCTTATATATGCTGAGGACGTTGCGTGGTATTGGTAGCTACCATCCCGCTTCGTCGTATTTTGTATCCCGATATTCTCCAGTTTCTCTAAATCCCTTGCTTTATACCGTTTTGAAAGTGGTTGTTTTATATTATTTATATGCATCGAAGTGAACCATTGGGCGGAGTTTTCTCCAGAACCTCTGGGTTACTGAGATATATCCGTATATCTCACCCCGTCTCAGGGCATTTATTTCAAAAGGTAGCAGTGGCACAGGAGTGGCGGGCAAGAGGCCCGTAGGATGAGTCATGGGAGCATTGTCATTACTTGTTCATGATATATATTGTGCCTGAGTCTAGTTAGTTATTATTTCATTCGAAGTTATGTTTAAAGTTGTAAATTCAAGTTCATATTTCAAGTTGTAAATTCAAGTTATGAATATGTACGTTGTTATATTTAAATGAAATGTCGTAAGTATGCATGAATATTGATGTAATATGATGGAAGGGCTTTAGGCCTATTGTAGGATGATGATTATATGCTTATGTTGAGAAATGGCATGCAAATGGATCTTGTGATTGAAACAAGTTAAGGATTTTAAAGTGAGCATTATAGTATAAACTGTGTAATAAATATAAACTGAATTGGGTTGTAAGTGCCCCAAGGCATTCTTGGTCCTTGTGTGTGCCACCCATTGGATTATTATTGGATTATTAGGTACATTGGGGTATTAGTGAGCTTGTGTAAATTTGGGGATTTAAGGAAAAACAAAGGAATCTCTGGCGAATTTTCTGTAGAATTGGAAGATTTTAGTTGAACTTCGGGAGACCATATCTCCCTCTATAGAGGTCCAATAGGGACGTGCCATACGCCATTTTTAAGCTAGAAATGTCCTCTACCTTGTGTAAAAATTTGGAAAAAATTTGGGTTGGTATTCGACCTGAAAAAAATGGAGGAACGCAGACTGCTCATGTGCCTACTGCACATGTGGCAGTTCTGGACCAGTTTTGGAAAATTAATTCCCGCTTCGTTTCTCTGTCAAATTAAGCGTATGATATATCAAATTGAAGGTGAAGGTGTCTAGTTTGTAGAATAAAAATTTGAGAGCAATTGGATGAGTGAATTTTCTGCAGTAATTCGTGGAGTGAGAGAGGTTTTGAGCTGTTTTGGGGTTGGTTGGCTGTTTTGCTTATCCAACTTCAAACGGCGATAACCGGAGCAAATGAGCTCCGAATTGAGCGTGTGATAGCTTGTTGGAAAGAGAATTAATTAAGAAAAAAAATAATCTGAGAATAAGGTCTGGTTGTGAGCGGTGTGTTCGCAGAAGATTAATAAGTGAACCATGTTCAAGTAAGTAAAAACGTAAAAGTTAGTAATTGGCTAAGTGGGTTTATGGGAACCCCTTAGTAACTTATAATGAGTAAAGTAAGTTATAAAAATAGTTTAAATAAGTCTTCCGCAAGAGTTACGGTTACGGTCACAGCTTTTAATTATTACGCTTTTTATGTTTTAAATGCTCGCGTAATAATCGGAAAAAATTTATTCGCATTTTTATAAATGAATTGCTGTGATTGTAACTGCGCTTAATATCATAATTAATGTTAACAATACCGGTGTACAATGGGCTGTTACATTTTATGGTATCACAACAGTTTTGTTAGGGAACTCTGATAGTGTATAGTTGTGTTGTGTGTTACATCGTTGTATGTAGATTCTTATCGATTACTGCATATGTGATTCCTTAGTGTGGGTATGATCAACCCATTCTTTTGTGTTACATACGTGGTCATCATAAGAAGCCTGCATGGCAACCCTGAAGCACCGAGTGTAAGTTCTTAGCCTGATGTTGTGGCTGCAGTATTGACTGCTCCATGGACAAGAGATGACAGTAAGTAAAATATGAATATTATAGGACTTAAGGGAAACAGACTTAAATGTTTTGTCTGACCTTGTAGATGAAATTTATAAAGCTGGATTATAAGTGAAAGTTGTAAACAAATCTATGATATGTACGGTATTACCATGGGTGAACGTTGTAGTACTATGAATAATAAAGATATATGATTGAGATGAGTCCATAGTATGGAAATATTGTTGGTGAAACTTCCAAGTATGTGTGTAGTATAGTGTGTACAAGTGGACTTGGTGAATAGACTTCATCAAGGTGAGAGATTTAGAACCTGTTGGATTATTGAAAATGGGGAACATGTATTCTATGTCTGATTAGAAGTTATAAGTCCCTGGTGGATGATGTACACTTAAACAAATTGAGATGGTTCATGCAGAGAAGTAAATAGAATATTTGATGATTAATCCTATGGGATTTGACCACTTGAAATTATGATGCTGGTGAATTGGTAAAGTGAGAGATATTGAAATATGGGATTGAAATCCATAAGGATTTAGTGTTGAGCAAACATAGGTGAGATGAAATAAGTATGTAGTATGAGTAAAAGGAAGAAATTAAGAATATCCCCATGGATGACATAAGATAAATGTACGATGAAGGCACTATTGTAATTAATGGGTGTCGATGCAATTTGGCAGACGTGTCAGTGATAAATGAATAGGACAATTGAAAGGTATAGTCATGTGTAAGACAGTAATGAGGATTGTAAAGAAACTGTGATCTTGTGGTCTATATAGAGGTACTACTAATAGTAGTGTGCTTGTGAAATTATTGGTATTTGATATGGATAGATAGACGGAGTAGAGGTATTTTCAATGTAATGAATATTCTACAACCACCAAGGGTGGAAGTGATAAAAAAAATGGATGGGTTGCTATACAATATTGAGTATAGGTTTATGTGAGCCGTAGCAGGTAATGGAGTAGAACAGTGGCATGATTTTGTGGGTTATTGTTGTATAACAACAAGGTGAGATAATATGATTAGAGGATGAGCTAAGGTACAACATAATGTGAAATCAAGTGATTAGTGTATGAACTAAGTTACAATAAAGTGTGAAATTAAGTAGTTAGCGAAAGAACTGAAGTATAAAATGGGCATAGGGTATGAAATTATGTGTTTAACAAAAGAGCTAATGTGTAATGGCAAGACGAAAATGATAAGATTAGTTAATGAGATGAGGTATAATTGTCAGTGCAAGGATTGACGAGTAGTTTTCAGTGTAAGGACTGATGTAGAATTTTAGTGCAAAAACTAATGTAAAATTTCAGTGTAAGGACTGAGGTAGAATTTCAATGCAGTGACTAATGTAAATTTCAGTACAAGGATTGAGGCGAAGTTAGTTCTCTATGATTGGACGAAAATGATTAGGAGACCCCTGTGTGATGGGAAATATGATACTTATATTAAGAGATGTGAGATGCGTACAGAACCTTGAGAAAAGTTTAGGATTCATGGAATAGAGATTATGCTATGAACCATGCTAGGTGAATAGTCAAAGTAAAAGAGTAAACAATCTTTGAGAAGAATAATCAAGGAAGAAACAGTGCACCGTACATATATGTGATATGATTAATATACTACTACTATGATTATGGGGGTAACCCCATGTGGATATACAAAACAGTTTTTCCGTTATATACGGATATGATACAGACACCAAATGGACTTGGTCCATATGTAATCTGGTGTGTACAGGGTACACATGGCTGTTATATACAGATGTATTATGAGTATAAATTCCTCTGTGCACTGGGTGCATGTTGTACGGCGTGAGATTATGGATAGCTCTGTGTGGCTTATGTGCCCGGAGAGTGTGATTATCTCCGTGTGGAGTATGTTCCCGGAGATTGTTATTATTTTATATGAGTAATGTGAGACGAGGAAGTGTTCCTCATTGGTGTAACTGTTAGTATAATAGGGATATTTGATATAAAAGCACAAAGAAGAAACAATTGAAGGATGCTCCTTGAATAAGGATAGCTAGTGGTAAGTTATTATTACGGCAGGGATCATATGGGTGGATTCTCTGATCGGTGGGTCATTACATCTGGGGCCCTGAGGACAGCAAGAGCTCGAGAGGTTAAACTTGTGAATGTTGTTACTCACTGTATTGAGAGAGTTCTTCCATGTGATTAACGCAAAATATGAGGTCAGATATTTGTAAATGAACAATAATATGTCAGATTTGGATATAAGAGGTGAGGCATAGTGTGTTAGAATTTAGAAGTGTGATAGTGAAGCACTATTGTGGGTGTAAAGTAAGTTCGAGGAAATAATATCGGCTCCAAGTGAGGTAGTAAGTGTGTTGGAATTCTCGCCTTATGATAAATGAGATAATAATGTGATTTAATGTTGACAGATGGAGTAAGTGTCCTTCTAAGAAGGCTGGTGATGATCAAGAGTTCAGGTTAAAACGGTAAATTATAAGCCCTTATAAAAGGTAAACTGTGATGGAATCAAGCACAAATGTGTAATAATAGTTGGAAACTGGAATTGCGATCGGTTGCCTAAAAGTTGATAGCTTGGTTGTACTGATAGAGTGGATTGAGGAATGTTATATATATAATCGCATATGCCACTTATGGTGGAAAGTGTGTGGAAGATGCACAATGTTAATGTTGTTTTGGTTAAGTATTAATGAGGTATGGCCGAGTGTTTGTGGTAGCTTTGAATATTCCGAGAGATTGATATACCAATCGGTGGGGAATTATATAAGTAGTGGCAAGGATGGATTTAGTTTTATGTGACTTGATAATTAAGTTTCAAAGGTTCCTATAGGATGAGACTTGCATGAGAGAGACATGGCATTTTAAGGGTCCATCAGTTAGTAGTAAAATGGGTTTGGAAAATGATTCGTCCCAGGTGTTTGGTGGAAGTTGGTAAAACTGTAAGGTGATATTGTTTTGAGTTTGACATCCAGGATTAAATGACGATGATTACGAAAAAGTAGTATAAATAAGTGGAACATATGGTTAAGTTGCAACACCGGAGTGGAATGAAAGTTGAAAATAGTTAGTGGGAGAAAATATTAAGCATGAAGCCTTGATGTGGAGGTCATTGGTGAGTGTTGTGTTTAGACTGTGAGAGGTCTAAGTATGGAGTTGAGCTGACTGAGTTGATAAAGTTGAGATGATTAAGTTAATAAAGAGAGTAACAGTGAGTGTAAATTAAGAATATGAGTTTGTAGATGGAAAAATTCAGGAGTGTGTTTGTGGTTAAAGGACCTTAATTGGTTAATCGGAAACATAGACTATTGTGAGGATTGTTAGTTTCGTATCACAAAGAGAAAGATATAGTTGTGAGTACCTAAGAAGAGGTGAAGACACGTGACAAGGAAAAATAAAGTATATGAGTATAGAATTTAATGTGAGTTGGAAATACTCCAGGAATAACTAGTGAATGTGCATGAGAACAGTTAGAGCCTAGTATGGAAACGATTAGATGCTTTTGAGCACGACCATGGGTCAGAAAGATAGATAGAGATGAGAATGAGGTGAATTGATATCAATAAATATGTAATATGGTTATGTTATTACCAAAAAAATCAGCGGAAGTGAAACGGTAAACCAGAGGAAGTTTAAAGTATTGTGAATTAAAAGGTCACAGAACCATAAGAGACGAGTAATTGTGAAGGATCAAAGGATAATGAGTATCACAAAAAGGAGACTATGTTTGTGATAAAAGTAATATGGTAAAGATACACACTTGAGGATGCTACTTGGGAGCGGGATGATGAGATTCTCCGGCTGTGTCCTGAGTCAGCGGATGAGTATGAGTTAATTTTGCGGACAAAATTCTAAAAGGTGGGGAGAATATAACACCTCACATTTCTAAATCAAATATTAAAATATTAAGTGAGTAATTAAGCGAAGGATTAGTGAAAAATCCTGAAGATTAGGCTAAAATACAAAGAAAGGGCAAAACGATAATTAGCCAACACGCAACCCAAGGAAGATAAAAATTGAGTAGAAGGTCTCAGATGATAAAAATAACCCTGAAAATAGATTCAGAACGAAAAATTGAGTGGATAGGCAAGTTTCAGAAAAATCAGTGAATAGTATTTTTCGCGGGTAAAAATACCGCGGTACGATTGCACCGTAAAACGTGCCAGTTGAGTTTTGAGCTCTAGGTTTCAAATATGATTTATAAATGGTCTATAGAACTAGGAAATAGGATTCATGATAATATTTGATGGAATTTGGTGAAATTGGATGGAATTAAGTCAGTTTGGGAAAGCGTGCCAATGGCGCGCGCAACAGCTTAAAACAGTGTTTTCTCCGAACGACCGGAAAACTTCGGATTCATCTGACCAAGTATAATTAAAGGAGAATGGTTAATGTTAAAAATTAGAGTTTTTAAATAGGTTGTGAATCTTTGGAGGTTTAATGAAATCGGAAGGAAATTCGGATGAGTTTAGATCGCGTGAGGTTGCGTGGGACCCACCCCACTTAAAATCCACTTAAACCACATCATCATTCCACTATTCATCACCCCTTCCACTCTCCCTACAGCCCCAAAACCGTGACTCCCTCCCCTTTATACCATTTTCATTGCAAAATTTCATTCTTCCATAACTTAGCCATTTCTTCATCGAATCCAACGATTTTTGTCTTGAATCGTGATGGAAAACACCTTCTAAACACATTGGTACCACTCTTGAGCCTTGAAACCGCGTTTTTGGGGAGATATAGGCCAAATTCAGATTCAAATTTGTTGGGAAAAATGGAGGTTCATGGAGTAATTTGAGCTTCCATTGCTTGGAGGAGTCTTGGGGTAGCTTCTAGCTTTTGTTGTGAGTATGTTTCCATCCCATTTACATTTTTTAATTGTGATTGAATTTTTGGAAACCTAAAGCTTGATTTGATGATGTGTTGTGTTAGGGAGCTCAATTGGAAAATGTGTATTAGATGATAATGCCTTAGAATGATGTATTAAAGCTAGAAATGCAATGAAAATTTTAAGTGAAAATTGATGATTTTTAACTTAGGATTTTTTTGATGGTTATGACATGGAATTTTGGAAAATGTGTTGTGATGTTAATAATGAGTTGTTGTATGATTGAATGATGATATAATGTAATTGGTTGAGGTGTGGAGTTGTAAGAATCGATGGAAATCCTTGGATGTGTGCAATGGTGTAAATCGGTTATGTTATGAAAATGGAGGAATTGAGTTGGAAAAATTATAGGGATCATGTGTTGTGTAATCAAATGGTAATTAGATGGGTTGTGTGGTCGTTGGAAGGTTGGAAAACCTATAAAAAAATAATTGGAAGTGTTGAGTGTTAAAGTGACCTAGAGTGAACTATTAAGCAAATCGATGCGTAAAAGACGTAAACCGTCGAAACGACGCTTGAATTAGCCTTATGGCAACCTAAGGAAGCATAATAAAATGAGAAAGAAAATTTAGAAAAATAAATCTCAAATTAACACCTATATGGCCGAACCATCAAGGAGGATGGGGAGGAATTCTGTGATTTTGCGTTATGATGTTATTGGACGCATACTGATGGCTGTACATGGTTGTACAGGTTGCCGTACGTCGATTTGAATCCCGAACAGTGAATCAGTGAATTGCCCTTGGTCCTGGACCAAGTGGATTGAGGCAAGTGATTGAATCAATGCATGTATAATTGTGAATTAGCATGTATTGTTTGAGTTTTGAGTGATTGGGAATGTCCTCTGTGTAGGCATTCTGTGGTGTACCAAGTTAAGAAATAAGCTGCTGCGGAGCTAAGGGAAAGAACAAATTAAGGTAACCTCTTGGTACTGGGGCTTGTTCCCCTTTTCTGTTCCACCTTGCCAGTTGATGGCAACGGTAGGAAGTGTATATGAGTAGTGTAGAACAACATGAGCATCCATGCATTATCACAGTGGGTATTTATGTACCGAGTCTCTGGCCAGTAGACAATTTTAGCCTTCGGGAAGTTTCGGACTTCCACTGGATAGGTCTCCGAGAGGGAGTTCCAGTTGACCTAGGGTCGTGGTGTGTGATCCGGATAGGAGCACACTAGGAATGTCTCGGGTGTTATGGATGGTTGGGGCATCATAGTTGTGGTTCTTGGAACACACCTTGGATGATACTCGTAGGCTTATATATGCCGAGGACGTTGCGTGGTATTGGTAGCTACCATCCTGCTTCGTCGTTTTTTGTATCCCGATATTCCCCAGTTTCTCTAAATCCCTTGCTTTATCCCGTTTTGAAAGTGATTGTTTTATATTATTTATATGCATCGAAGTGAACCATTGGACAGAGTTTTCTCCAGAACCTCTGGGTTACTGAGATATATCCGTATATCTCACCCCGTCTCGGGGCATTTATTTCAGGAGGTAGCAGTGGCACAGGAGTGGCGGGAAAGAGGCCCGTAGGATGAGTCATGGGAGCATTATCATTACTTGTTCATGATATATATTGTGCCTGAGTCTAGTTAGTTATTATTTCATTCGAAGTTATGTTTAAAGTTGTAAATTCAAGTTCATATTTCAAGTTGTAAATTCAAGTTATGAATATGTACGTTGTTATATTTAAATGAAATGTCGTAAGTATGCATGAATATTGATGTAATATGATGGAAGGGCTTTAGGCCTATTGTAGGATGATGATTATATGCTTATGTTGAGAAATGGCATGCAAATGGATCTTGTGATTGAAACAAGTTAAGGATTTTAAAGTGAGCATTATAGTATAAACTGTGTAATAAATATAAACTGAATTGGGTTGTAAGTGCCCCAAGGCATTCTTGGTCCTTGTGTGTGCCACCCATTGGATTATTATTGGATTATTAGGTACATTGGGGTATTAGTGAGCTTGTGTAAATTTGGGGATTTAAGGAAAAACAAAGGAATCTCTGGCGAATTTTCTGTAGAATTGGCAGATTTTAGTTGAACTTCGGGAGACCATATCTCCCTCTATAGAGGTCTAATAGGGACGTGCCATACGCCATTTTTAAGCTTGAAATGTCCTCTACCTTGTTTCAAAATTTGGGGAAAATATGGTTTGGTATTCGACCTGAAAAAAATGGAGGAACGCAGACTGCTCATGTGCCTACTGCACATGTGGCAGTTCTGGACCAGTTTTGGGAAATTAATTTCCGCTTCGCTTCTCAGTCAAATTAAGCGTATGATATATAAATTTGAAGGTTGAGATGTCTAGTTTGTAGCATAAAAATTGAGAGCAACTGGATGAGTGAATTTTCTGCAGTAATTCGTGGAGTGAGAGAGGTTTTGAGCTGTTTTGGGGTTGGTTGGCTGTTTTACTTATCCAACTTCAAACGGCGATAACCGGAGCAAATGAGCTCCGAATTGAGCGTGTGATAGCTTGTTGGAAAGGGAATTAATTAAGGCAAAAAAATAATCTGAGAAGAAGGTCTGGTTGTGAGCGGTGTGTTCGCAGAAGATTAATTAGTGAACCATGTTCAAGTAAGTAAAAACGTAAAAGTTAGTAATTGACTAAGTGGGTTTATGGGAACCCCTTAGTAACTTATAATGAGTAAAGTAAGTTATAAAAATAGTTTAAATAAGTCTTCCGCAAGATTTTACGGTTACGGTCACAACTTTTAATTATTATGTTTTTTATGTTTTAAATGCTCGCGTAATAATTGGAAAAAGTTTATTCGCATTTTTATAAATGAATTTCTGTGATTGTAACTGCGCTTAATATCATAATTAATGTTAACAATACCGGTGTACAACGGGTTGTTACAGCTGACTTGTGGGTGGACTTATTGGAGAATAGCTTGCGCTGAACTGACCCACCAAGAAACACTATAGGAAAATCTCACATATAGTATCAATAGGTAATGTCTCTTAATATTTGGGTTTGTCTCTCCTTAGACCTGACGTTGTCGTATAGACTCGTGCTCTAGAAGGCTTGCTTTGATTGTATCTTGTCTACCTGAAACATAGAGACTTATAGGTATACTCTTGGGCATGCCCTAGGGACTCAAGTTTAGTGTGACAAGCTGAAGGGATTCGTCAATCTCTTTGAGAGATTAGTTATCCGTAGACCGATAAAATCGGGATGACATTTACAAGACTCGAGAATCTATGCACAGTAAAAGAGTCATGAGATGACCCACCCTTTAGAGTTCATAAATGAAGACTCCCTGTTTTCGCAAAAGCTAACCCTAGATCACAGGGATTAATATTTTTCCTTTCCCTAGGTCAATGGGATGAAGAATCAAGACGAAGGACAAGTACACATGGTAACTAAATAAGTATAATAGGTTGATCATTCGATGAACTCGACTGACTCTGAGACAACAAAGCATTGCTAGTGCTCAGTGTTATCATTAGATGGATTAGGCCCAGTGAGCCCAAGTCCATTTATGTCAGTGGCTATATTAGGCTGGATAGGTCACACACAAACATCTTAAGTTTTCTTGTATTCTAGCATATGTGGTTTGGGCTCAATAAGGGTTAATGCGCTTGAGTTGGTGAAGCCCGCATGTTGGTCTTAGAGAGGGAAGATGGCATCATGGGCCAAATGAGACTTGATCCATGATGCAACCTAATTAATTTAAATGTTAAATTAATTTGAATTCTCAAAATTGAATTTTGAATTTAAATATGGTCATTAAATTAAATTTAATGACAATGGAGAAAATTAAGGAAAGTGGCTAAAATTGGATAAAATTAAGGAAATTACCTAATGAGATTAAGAGATGATTAGGGCGCTAATTTGACCTAGCTATTAGGCTGATTAGCTGCACATATATAGTCCCCTTGTTTCTTATTTTTGTAAGAACACTTCTCTTATTTTCATCCACTAAAAACTTAGCCAAAACATATACATGTGTGGAAGCCTATTTCTCTCTCTTGGAGTCACCATAGGCGCTACTCTCCCTTGCCCTTTCTCTTGAGTTTAGCAACCTCTCTTGAAGGATCTTGGGTGTTGAAGAATCATTCTTCTCTTACAAGACAACAAGGTGGTGTGGACTTCCATCGGAGGACTTGTGTTTCTCAAGTCTTAAGTGGTGATCAAGAACACATTTGATTAGGAGTTTTAATCCAAACAAAAGTATCATCTTTAATCCCTAACATGTCTATTGCATATACCTTGGGTAGAATATGTGTGATGGTGGACAGAAGTTGTCTCTTCCGCATGAAATTTTTTTGTTTTTCGTCTTGCGTGTTCATGGGCTACAAAGGCCACTTTCAGTTTTGGGTTTACTTTAACAACAAAGATAAGCAAATCCAGAAGAATTAGGGGAAAAATCTCAAGGATAATGTTAAGCTCGAACTCTTGATCATCAATCAATAAATATAAGAAATCTACATTTCAAAATTAGATGATGTGTCCCCTATATTTAATTAGGATGGATTAAAATCTTGAGTTTTTGAATGCTAAATATATTTTTTTCTTCGTAAGTTCATCGATTATTGGATTAATCTTATTTAAATTCAATTGAACTCATATTGGGGTGTCTCTTCAAATATTATCTTTTTCAATTCTAAAGGACTTTATTAAGAGAAATAAATAATTTATCACTTAAGTTAATAATCGATAAGAATGGCAAACATTGAATATTATAAAATGAGAATATTTTGATTGATAAAAGTATAAAAAATCTTATGTGAGCATTCACTAAAAAATATTTCTCATTGCATAGAATTTCATAAATTTGTCGCCACAAATTAACCCTTATTTAGAATATACTTTAGAATAAAAAACACCTCTCTTCATTATAAAAAAATTTAAAAAAATTGCTTATGCTATTTCTTTCTTTTTATAAAACTTGTCTTAATCACTAGATCATTAACAAATAACATTCATATTGTTTTAATAATGAGAAGACAAAATTTTAAACTTATAATATCTTCTCACTAACTAAATATTTATGACAATTTACCATCAAAGAATAAGAGAATGCTAATTAACATAAAAAATATATTTGAATCAACAAAATCACATTAGAGAACTTATGCTAATTAATATAAATAATATATATAATTGAACAAGATAACATTGATGAACTTAAATATTTCATAATTAATATATTTTCTTTTCAAATCTATTATTATCAGGTTCGTTATTCATTTTGTACATTTCTTAACTAACACCAAAAAATATACAAACAATAAAACATAACCCCTTTTTTTACGAAATTGACTTAGTAAATGCTTTATTTGATTAAGTGATTTTTTATACTCTTGCCCTTTGTCGGATCATCATCGATTATGCGAAAGAGAATTTTTCAATCATTATCCGCAAAATTTCATACTCAATGAACAGAACCGTTACTCCATACATTATCGTACAACTGATACATAGTTAATTTTAGTAGGCCATCCTTTGTTGGATCATCATCAATTCAGAAAAGAGAATCTTTGGCGAATTATCATTAACTTCGTAAAAGTAAAACTTACATATCATCATCGAATCCATAAAAGATAATTTTGGAACATTTTCTATTATAATTATTCATATTTTTTTACAATTATGTTGCAACATAAGCATGTGTTGTTAGTGTCACACATAATTTTTTTTATAAATCATTCCATATTTAATCACTCCGATTGTTATCTGAATTAAAACCAAATAAAATCACATAACTATATCAAATTTTCAACATAGGTGCGTACACATATTTTTATATCAGAGTAAATACTTTTTTTATTTCTAGCAAATAAAAAGGCTATTCGTGATTTCTAAAAAATTCAAAATGAACTCATTTAGTTGAAATCGTGGTCACTCACAAATTCAAAAAAGACTCACATTAGTCCCTCAAAAAGACTAAAATGGGTCTACTTTGAATTTTTTAGGGATCACGAATAACCTTTTTATTTGCTAGGGACTAAAGCGGGCATCGTAAAATTTGCTTAGGACCGAAAATGATATTTACTCTTTATATTAAATGACAATAGTGTTCATATTTTCAATAAATAAATTTAGAGTAAATACATTTTTTGGTCCTCAGCAAATTTCACGATGTCTGCTTTAGTCCCTAGCAAATAAAAAGACTATTCGCGGTCCCTAAAAAATTTAAAATGGACCGATTTAGTTAAAATCGTGGTCCCTCACAAATTCAAAAAAGATCCATATTAGTCCCTCAAAATGACTAAAATGGGTCCACTTTGAATTTCTTAGGGACCACGAATAACCTTTTTATTTGCTAGGGACTAAAGTGTATATCGTAAAATTTTTTGAGGACCGAAAATGATATTTACTTATAAATTTACTCATGAAAAAAAAATAAAAAAAATAAGAATTTCAAATATTATTATAATAAGAGTCTATTAACAACATTAAATCTTGAAAAAAAATATAACTTCAAATATCTTTTTTTTAGTATATGAATGACCCCACTTGGATGAGGCTTCATAATCTCAATTTTTTTATTTTTTTTTGGTCTTGAACCTTCTTGGTGAGCCCCGTACATTTCTCATATTCTTATGAGTCGAGTCCTCTTCACCTCCCCCTTGATTCTCAACTTGCTTGAGACCTCCAGGTGTCAGTGACCATTTTTGAACAATAGTCCATATTATCATTCCTCGAGACCACCAAGCGGTAATAAAAGAACCTAAAAATCTAGCTTCCTTATGCATTATGTTAAGAGAGAGAACAACTTATATAACTTCCTCATGAAATGAAATAAGTAAAGGGAGTAACTCTTACATTTATAAGAAGTCATTAATAAAATAGTAATAAAAAATAATTTTGTGAAAATAGTAATTGGTCAAGGCATGGATAATTTTTTGGTTACACTAGTTCAAGCGGAAAAAGCATAAAAAATAAAGGATCATAAAATTGAAAGCATGATTGTAATTGTCATTTAGGCATAGAAATAATCATGATTAGAATGATATGCAATTTTAAAAAATTGAATTTCAAAGAATCCTAACATTTAAATTTTTTAATAATAAAAAACTAAAAGTAAATACATTATGGACATTTTTAACAATAAGATAATAATTGTTGGAGGCACGGTTCAAAGAAAAGTTACACCTAAACCAATTTGGATTAATCAATATTTAAGCATAGACATTTGTCTAGGTTATGAGTTAATTTTGATGAGACTCTAACTTTTTGTACTATATGTAACATCCCGTCTACAGCCAGTTTGTTAACATATATAAGGTACAAAAACTTGTCATAATTAATGTAACCTCGTTCGCGATCGGTTAGTTAACATGCATATGGTATAGAAACACTGAATAATTAATGCTTAAGTGGAAGACTTAACCTATACAAGTATCACTGTTATCCATATAACTAAGCGATTTAACTTTTTCTTTTAATAATCTTTATGTATTGCCATGCATATTTTGTTTTCCAAATTATTGTTATTATAATAATTATTATTATCTGTACAGTCTCATACCTGCACAGAACTCCTAATTTTTTTTCGGTAATCGTCTTTGACAGTCAAAATACTATCCGGAGATGATATCTTGTACCATTCTGAATAGTGTCTAACAAACAGCATAACGACTATAAACTAGAGCTACCGGGATCAAATCCTTAATCTTATATAATCTATGAAATACAGAAAAGTCCATACCATCTATAGTTATATCAAAGTGTCCTACTTAGTGGACTAAAAATGGCTTCGCCCCAACATCATCATCATCATCATCATCTATATATAGATACTGCGTAACATTGACAAGAGCTGTCGAACTCACTCAAATTAATCAGGTTTGTAAAAATAAAGATTTGTAATAAAATGGATAACCTGAATCGTCTCTCAAGAAATTTGCAAGGATCTTAATCGATGAATTAAAAACAAGAAGTAAAAATGGGGTTTTGTGCGATTAAAAATATAAAGTGAAAACAAGAATTTAAAAATGAAAATTATCAATTAAAAGCAATCAACCCAAGAATTAGGATTTCAAGATATCCATCATTGGATAAAGAATTACCAAATCATGGTTGACCTTAAGCAATTCGAAATCCTTGCAATATCTTAGGAACCCCTCTCTAGACGATCACCTAGCGTTTGATCAATACTGTGCATCTAATATTTAATCACTTACCTTAGGTGCAATCGCAGAACTCGAATCCGAGTTGAAGAAAGAGAAATGATTTGGATCAAGATGAAGCGCAGGTTCTCCGGATTCAACCGCAGAATCCTTAATACTTGGATTGATTAAAGAACGCTTAGCCTAGCATGGCTAAGTAGAAAACCATAATTGAAATTAAGAAAATAAAGAAGAACAAAAGAGTAGAAGAGAGAACATAAGTTGCAATTGAATCTTGAAACTGTAAAAACATAAACTCTCAAAACGAAAACTAAAACTAAAACTGAATGACTAGGTCTCCTAAACATGCCTTTATATAGGCTCTATAATACTAACCTAGTATAAAAGGAAATAAAAGATAAATAATGGATTTAGGCCTCATAAACATTGAGTTCCCAATTACAAACTTAAATCCAATTAACAAATTAAAACTGCAGCAACTCATGACGAACTTGGGCTCAACTTTCGATCATCATACTGTCCGAACTGAGCTTTCATGTTTTCATAACATTTGTAGCCCTCTGGTTAGCTGCAAAACACAACAAGAACGAGATAATCGAACACCTATGGAATGAGTTATGATCAAAATACTATAGTAACATAAATCTGGATTTTTAGTACGAATTTCAAAATAAACCCAATTAAAAATCCAACATCTAAATTAACCCAAAGACCATTATTTACTCACTAAACCATCCAAAAATCACTAATCAAGAGTAACAAATAAGTATAATAAATATTAATTATCAAACATCATAACCTCAGGCTATACATGCCTCTCAAAACAATAACAACTATACAAGTGCATGATTACTATTCATGCCAAAACAATAAGTACAGTCATCATCCAAAAGTATCCAGTCATCTCTAGCATATATGGGACCTCTATCCCTACATCACCTTCTTATCTTGTGAAGGTTCTCCTACAGCTGAAGTACCTAAAATATATCCCCATAACGCGGGGTGAGAAATAAATCTCGTAAACTCAGGGTTTATGGAGTAATCTCCACCCGTGAGTTCACTTCTTGCATGTAAGGTTGGATACATATAGCATAGCATACATCATATAAGCTTATTAATTTTATCATGTTATCTCATATATCCAACCACATGTCATCACCTATATGAATGCAACTACACTAAGTATGTAACATAATCCAATTGACAAACACAAAGATATTGCAACTATGATCCTTTTAGACCCTGGTGGAATAAAACAGGAAAATTCTCATAAACCAAGAGCTTACCTCTTAAAGCTCTTGTAGCACGCTTACTTGAAACACAAGTAAATATGTCAAATCCTCAGAATTCTGATTAGGAATCATTTTATCTCTTGATTCACACATGTTATCCAAATATATATCAGATTTGACTTTCACACATCCAAATGTATCACAAAACCTAAAATAGGCCTATTGCCCTTTCATCATATAGCATGCTTCAATATTACACAAGGTCCAATATTACAATTACAAGTCTCCAATTACAACATCATACAATAATCCTTCAATTACAACATAATGAAAGTAACCTCAACATAAAGCATAACTAATGTACAACTAGACTTAGACAAAAAAATGGCATGAACAAATATGACAATATGCACAAACCTAAATTCATATACAATGTTCATGCCCTAAGTCTAGCCTAGGTCAAGTGGCCTCAAAATGCAAAACAAGCTCTATGTCCATATGCTCATCCTACGTGCCTCTTGCCCACAGCTCCTGTCCCACTGCTACTTGATGTGCCTTCGGCATATAGGTATTTCAGATTGAAAAGAACAAGGATTTGACAGTAATTCAGGGATAAAAAGT
Source organism: Gastrolobium bilobum (assembly GCF_033153095.1). Lineage (NCBI taxonomy): Eukaryota > Viridiplantae > Streptophyta > Magnoliopsida > Fabales > Fabaceae > Gastrolobium > Gastrolobium bilobum. Next base: position 56,089 of record NW_026896364.1, on the reverse strand, counting down.
ATTATTTTTAATGAATACTTGATAATCTCTCTTCAGGCACACTTTCACTCTGATTTTATGCTTTTATAAGAGGAAAGCATGGAAATAAGCTATGTTGCAAACAACCGACTCACGCGAATAGCATGAGGATGGCACAGATTGCGCCAGATTAAGGAAGAAGGAGTCAACAGCACTGCAACTCACGCTAATAGCGTGACTTTCACGCTAGTCGCGCCAGCAATAGAGTTTTTCCACTGCTTGCCCGCGCGAATCACGCGAATCTGGCGCTGATCGCGCGGGCGTCGTGATTTCAGCGTCCTGATTTCATAGTTGGATAAAAACATAAAGAAAAATCAAATCTTCTGCAAGATTATGACTTGATTGGGTAATGGGTTATAAAAGGGAGTCAGAAACCCTAAGAAAAACAACTTTTTGCGTGGAGAAGAATACGAAGGCAGAACTCGGAGCAAGCTTTTAGATTGAAGATTCAAGCTTTCTTCTTCGCCAAAATTTCTGGTTATTATTTTATTCATGAATTCTTTTTCATACATTGAATTGTCAGACATGAACATGTCTGGCTAGCCTTTTATTATTGTGGTAAGGGTCACAACCCTTAATGTGAACCCCTTGTAGTTTAGTTAATTTTATATTTAATTATTCCAATTGCCTTTATTGTATATTGTTCTTCATCTTATAATTCTTTTAGAACTGATCACTCTATTAGGATTGCGATGGTTAGGGTTTTCAATAGGAATATTGAGATTCTAGTTCCTGACAAAGGATAAAATAACAATTCATGTACGCACTAGGGATAGGCTTCATGAATTGCAAATGTGAAAAATTCACTGATTTAAAGGCTTAACTTGAAAAGGAATTTCTAAGGGATTAGGATTCTAATAGGGTTAATAAAGTTAAGATCACTAAGGAATTAGGACTTAACTAATCAATTAACAGATGATGAATTGTTTGATCAATGGTTAAATTAGATATAAACATTAATTCATATTGCAAGGTAGGGGATCATAAAGGTGTTGGCGTCTTTTACTGCAATATTCTTTTAAATATTTTCCCAATCTTAATCTGTTATTTTCAAGGTTTTAAACGCATCCTTGAATTATTCACACGTTCTTGAATTGTTCTCAATTTTCACAACCACAATTATTCTCAAACCAATTTTATTAATCCAACAAGAGAGGAATAATTAAAATAATTTCGGTGCCTCAATCCTCGTGGAGACGATACTCTACTCATCTTTTATTACTTGGAACGATCGGTACACTTGCTGATTTTTTGCAACAAGTTTTTGGCGCCGTTGCCGGGGATTAAATATGCCAATTTTATTTATAACTTTTGATTTTCTTGATTGGATTTTGTTTTGTTACTAATCTTTTTGCTTTAGTTTATGCGAGGTAAAGTAAATCGAGACACTTTACAGTTTGATCCAGAAATTGAGAAAACTGCAAAGAAGAATCGAAAGCTAGCCAAGCAAAGAAAGCAGGAAGAGTCTTCGAGTTCTAAGCCAAACACAGAACCAATGATGGCAGCCCCTAATCTACCTCCCGCGGAAGAATTGATGGAGTCAATTCTTGCTCCTATGTTCACGTGGCTGAACTCTAGCATAGTCAGGCCACAGATAGATGCCAACAACTATGACATCCATCTGTCGCTGATTACCTTGGTGGAGAAGACTCCTTTTGGTGCAGAGGACTACGAAGATCCTCATGACTTTATGGACAGATTTCTGAGAATCTGTGACACAACTAAGCATCATGGAGTGTCTGATGATGCAATCAGACTCCGGTTGTTTCCTTTTGCTTTGACCGGGAAAACCCTCAGATGGTTAGATCGACAAGCTCCTAACAGTATCCGAACATGGGACGAGTTAGCAGCCAAGTTCTTTGCTGAGCACTTTTCTAGGGAAAAGTACAATAAGTTGGTGAATGAAATCACCAACTTTATTCAACAGCCAGGAGAGACCTTGTGTGCAACCTAAACTAGATTCCAGGAGTTGATCAGAAAGTGCCCCCAATACGACTTGCCAGACGCCAAGAAGGTTGATGGGACAGAAATTCGTGCCCATCTAAGCCCATTTTGATGGCAAAATACCATTCGTTCCCTCACCTGATGAGCAACTTTAGCACTAAAAACACATGTTTTATATCTTTATCACAAAAACACAGTGGGGAACGGAAGGTGATGTAATCTTTGGAAAATATATAAAAAGGGGAACGGATTTGGGGCATTAAATACACCTGCTTCAATCACTCAATCTTTCTGACCACTTTTCAGGAAACGGTAAAAAGAAGTTTTCAATTAAGCACAAGTGGGCAACACTCAACCAAGGAGAAAGGTGCACAACAGGGAATAAACGATTCCTATTGGCCGAAAAGGAAAGCAAGGCATGAGAGGTTCAAAAGGAAAGACAAATCTCAACAAAAACTGTCTCATCCAGCCACCTGCGCCCCACAAAGCACTGTTCACACCGCCCTTTTCATGCAGTCAAGAAACCGACTCCAAGGGATTTACAAGTTTTCCATTCACTCTTCTACCTATAAATAGAACGTTCCAACACGAAGACATCCATCGAATTCCTGAGGGATTGAATTCCTTGAGAAGAGATCACTTAGTTTATTTTTGTAGTTTTTATTTGTATAGTTTTAACTTTAGTTAAGTGACAACACTTCTTCTTCCTTCTGTATCACCCACTTGAGACTCCTCACGAGCAACAACCATCTTCTCCGCTTTTCATTTTGTTGTAATCAATTTGTTTTCATTTAAATACAAGTGTTATTTCTCTCCTTTCCACTCATTATCTCTGAACTGAATCTCGGGTCTATGGGACTTCAGTTTAGAATAATTATGTTTAAACTAGTAGCCATGGGCTAAATTATCTGTGGAATGGAAAAGCTGCAAAGTTCTTAAAAAGTTATTTTCAAAACTCTTGTATTACAGCTTTTGTGTTTCTCTAGTTAAGTGTGCTATCTTCATTGTGTACCTTTGGAAACCGAACACATACTGAGAAAGGATCTTCCACAAGGAAAGGATTTCAGACAGCTTAACCAGAGGGGGAAGACAGTACTGTGGAAACAGTATTGCTGGTTAACTTAGGAATAAGGGACCACCTCGTTCATATTAAGGTTCTGCACTAAGTACCTGTTGGAGTCAAGGGAGCCATAGGAATATGGAAACTTATGAGCCATCTAGTCCATAAGTCGAGGAATCAGACGTTGGTAGAGAGGAAACTGGAACAAATACTTCAGTGTTGAGTCCTGAGTGGAAAAAATAATTATTTATGAATAGAGCAGTGGATCTGTTCCTTCTGTTATTATTGTTTCTAAACCATCCACCCTGTTGTCTCTTGACTATTGTTATTACTTTTTGTATTTTTCTTCTTTATTTAATCTTGTATCTATAAACCTCTTATGAATATTGTTGTTCCTTCCCAGAACAAGAAGGTTGACATACATAACGAAGCGATGAATTGTTTGGTGTCTTACTGAACTTATTGTCCTTGAGGAACGTTATCAAGACAGTAGGGAATGTTTGACCAAACAGGTCAATTACTAACTTTTCTTTTCATTTCCATTATTTATAAAACAATATAAGACACTAATTAGAGTTCTATCCTCGTGGGAACGATAATCTGGGCATAATACTCCCATTTATTACTTGATGCATGCACTTGCGCACTTGGGTTGAACTAAGAGAACAACTATGTTCTTTCTTAGTGAACGGAGGAACGTTTTCATCATAATATATATTTCACCCAACAGCTTTTGCAACCCAACAAGTTTTTGGTGCCGTTGCCGGGGATAGATACACTAAATTTTGTCCATATTATTGTTTTAAGTACATACTCTGTATACTTTTTCATTTTTATTTTTGTCACATATTCTGCTGATTCATATTATCTGTTTTATGGTTTATGAGTGAAGAGTCTGAAACAGATTCTCCCCACTCCACTGAGATACCTAAGTTCTTCTTTGACCTTGAGCCAGAACGCACTTTACATAGAAGGAGAAGAAATCTCAGGGAAAATACTTTTGAAAAGATGGCTGATCGTAACAATAACAATAATGAAATCCTTCCTGAACAGAACTTTAGAACTTTGGCTGCTCCTTTCAGGAAATGACCAGAAAGGGGAGTAATACTCCCTCCCGTAGCCCCTAATTTTGAATTGAAACCCATCATGTTCCACATGATCAGGGAAGCTGGAGTCTTCAATAGACTCCCTGCAGAAGATCCTTACACACACCTCACCAACTTTCAAGACATTTGTGATAATTTCAAAGCTGAGGGTGTGACAGAGGAAAGTATGAGAATTAGGCTGTTTCCTCACTCCCTAGGCTCAAAAGCAAAAACATGGATGAAAACTCTCACCCCTGGATCCATACACTCTTGGGAGGAACTTTCTAACAAGTTCATAGAAAGGTTTCTCCCTATGTCTCGACAAGCTGATGTTAGGGCAGAACTCTCTAACTTTAGAATTTTTCAAGGAGAAAATCTTTATGAGGCTTGGGAGAGATACAAGGACATCATAAGAAAATGTCCAAACCATGGGGTGGAGAGTTAGGGAGTTTTACAGTCTTTCTATAAAGGCATTGATCATACTTCTCATCACATTTAGACTTTGCTGCAGGAGGATATTTTTTTACAAGTACCCTTGAATCCAGGTACGAAATCATTGAAGGTACTGCAGAAAGATGTCTCCAGTGGCCACTAGACAGGGTGAGTCCAGTAAGGATGCCAAGCATGCTCGAATTAGACAAACAAAATGCCATGGAGTCCCAACTGGCCACACTGATGAATGAGGTGAAGAACCTGAAATCCGATCAAGAACAACCAAGGATGGAAGTCTTACAACTCACAGCAACTGAGAGTGAACCATGCTCATCCTGTGGTGACCTTCATGATTCAACAGACTAACCGTCTATTGCCTTGGTGTGTTATGCAAAAAACTTCGGGAACAGAAACATCACCCAGGCCATAGACAACCAGACTGCAGGAAGCAACAACAATCAAAACCCTGGAGGAACCATAGTGAAGGATCAGAACCATAATCCACAATGGAGACCACCCATGAACAAAAGACCATACAACAATCAGCAGCAACAGTATCAACAAGGAAGAAGCAGTGGGAACGGAGCATATGAACCACAGAGAAGAACCAATTATGCTCCATTCCAAAGAGATGACCAACGCATCAACACCATGGAAAGCTATGTCAAAGAATATGTTACCAGGAACGATGCTGTGGTCAGAAACATTGAGTCCCACCTGGGACAGGTAACTGCTAGCCGTAACACCAGGACATTTGCCAAGGGATACTGACATCCCCTCTAAATCTCAACCAGAACAGATCAAGGCAGTCACATTAAGAAGTGGGAGAATCACTGCACAAACTGCAACAGCTCCCAAGAACTCAACCCTAGACACCAGGGAGGAACATGACAAACCACCTGAAGCATGCACAAAGGCATCACAACAACCACAACAACAGGCAGTTGTCGAGCAAAACCTAGAGCTAGAGAAAGAAGTTGAAGTCGAGGAAAATCCAGTGGATAGCAGCAAAACAAGCAGTCCACCACAAACCAAGCAAGTCCCAGTCAAAATTCTGTTCCCCCAAAGAACAAGGAAGCAACAAGATGATAAGCAATTTGGAAAATTTCTGGACATTCTAAAACAACTCCATATCAACATACCCCTAGTAGACGCACTGGAACAGATGCCCAAGTATGTCAAATTCATGAAGGACGTTCTCTCCAAAAAGAGATGAATAACCGAATATAAAACTATGAAGATGACACAAGAAAGCTGCCAATAGTTGGGCAAACTCCCGCCTAAGCTACGGGATCCAAGAAGTTTCACCATACCTTGTACAATAGGGAACACGTACCAAAGTAAAGCTTTGCGTGACTTAGGGGCAAGCATCAACCTCATGCCCTCCTCAGTTTTTAAACAATTGGCCACAGGACCAGCAAAACCAACCATTGTAACCTTACAGATGGCAGATAGATCCATTGTCAAACCATAAGGAAAGGTGGAAGATCTACTAGTCAAAGTAGATAAATTCATCTTTCCGCTGACTTCATCATTTTGGACTATGAAGCAGATATAGACATTCCCATCATCCTGGGACGACCGTTCCTAGCAACCAGAGGAGTGGTCATCAATGTGCAAAAAGGGGAACTTACAATGAGAGTACATGATGATGAAGTTAAATTCAATGTCATTAAAGCAATGAAATTTCATGATGAGGATGAAGATCTAGAAGAATGCTTTGCAATCACGCTATCAGATAACCAGATCAATATAAACCCAGAAGTTGAAGAAATGGAAGAGGGTTTGCAATAAGAGGAGCAGAATTACTATCTGCAAGAAAGGAAACCTCAACCTCTACAAAGAACTGAAAAGGAAAAACAAGTCAAAAAACCATCTTCAGAACAACCTCCTGACTTGGAACTTAAGCCTCTTCCCCAGCACTTGAAGTATGCATATCTGGGAAGCAATGATACCCTGCCTGTCATCATCTCCTCGCTACTCACCAAGGAACAAGAAGAACTACTGATTAGCAAGCTGAAGAAATATCAAGGAGCTATTGGATGGAACATAGCCGACCTTAAAGGTATCAGTCCTTCGTTCTGTATGCTTAAAATATTATTGACTGACCCTAACAACTTTTCAGTAGAACACTAAAGGAGATTGAATCCAATCATGAAAGAAGTGGTTAGGAAAGAAGTAATCAAATGGTTAGATGCAGGGATCATATACCCCATCTCAGACAACAGTTGGGTAAGTCCTGTGCATTGTGTTCCCAAAAAGGGGGGCATAACTGTAGAATTAAATGAGAAAAATGAACTGATCCTCGTCAGGAAAGTTACGGGATGGAGAATTTGCCAGGACTACAGAAAGCTCAATAATGCCACCAGAAAAGACCATTTCCCACTGCCCTTTACAGATCAAATGTTAGACCACCTGGCAGGTAGGGAATACTTTTTTTTTCTTGATTGATATTCTAGATATAACCAAATTGCTTTAGAACCAGAGGATTTACACAAAACCACCTTCACTTGCCCCTACGCAACGTTTGCTTTCAGAAGAATGCCTTTTGGAAGGTGCATTGCACCAGCAACGTTCCAAAGGTGTATGTTCTCTATTTTTTCTGATATGATAGGTGAAGGAGTGGAAGTCTTCATGGACGATTTCTCAGTTTTGGGAACGTCGTATGATCACTGTCTGGTCAACTTAGAAGAAGTTCTTCAAAGATGTATCTCTTCTAATCTGGTTCTTAACTGGGAGAAATGCCATTTCATGGGAAAAGAAGGAATTGTCTTAGGACATAAAATCTCCAGGAACGGGTTAGAAGTGGACCAAGCCAAAGTAGAAGGCATAGCAAAGATGCCACCTCCGGTAAGTGTTAAAACGCTGAGGTCATTTCTTGGGCATGCAAGTTTTTACAGACGACTCATCAAAGACTTCTCTAAAATAACTAGACCTCTGTGCCATTTGCTGGAAAAACATGTGAAGTTTGAATTTAGTCCCGATTGTTTGAAGGCTTTCGAAGCTTTGAAAAGTCCTGTGCAGTGTGTTCCCACTACCCTTTACAGATCAAATGTTAGACCACCTGGAAGGTAAGGAATACTTTTGTTTTCTTGATGGATATTCTGGATATAACAAATTGCTTTAGCACCAGAGGATCAACACAAAACCACCTTCACCTGCCCCTATGCAACGTTTGCTTTCATAAGAATGCCTTTTGGATTGTGCAATGCACCAGCATCATTCCAAAGGTGTATGTTCTCTATTTTTTTTGATTTCATAGGTGAAGGAGTGGAAGTCTTCATGGACTATTTCTTAGTTTTGAACGTTGTATGATCACTGTCTGGTCAACTTAGAAGAAGTTCTTCAAAGATCTATCTCTTCTAATCTGGTTCTTAACTGGGAGAAATGCCATTTCAAGGTAAAAGAAGGAATTGTCTTAGGACATAAAATCTCCAGGAACGGGTTAGAAGTGGACCAAGCCAACGTAGAAGCCATAACAAAGATGCCACCTCCGGTAAGTGTTAAAACGCTGAGGTCATTTCTTGGGCATGTAGGTTTTTACAGACGTTCATCAAAAACTTTTCTAAAATAGCTAGATCTCTGTGCCATTTGCTGGAAAAAGATGTGAAGTTTGAATTTAGTCCCGATTGTTGGAAGGCTTTCGAAGCTTTGAAAAGTCAATTAGTTACTACGCCTGTTATCCAACCTCCGAACTAGAATCTACCTTTTGAATTAATGTGTAATGCAAGTGACCAAGCTATAGGGATGATTCTAGGTCAGAGGAAGGATAAGCTCTTTCGGAGCATATACTATGCCAGCAAAACTCTGAATGAATCTCAAGTGAACTACACAGTCACTGAAAAAGAGCTATTAGCCGTAGTATATGCTTACGAAAAGTTCATGACGTACATTCTGGGATCAAAATTCATTATTCACACTGACCATGCAGCTCTCAGATATCTATTTGCCAAGAAAGAAGCAAAACCACGATTGATAAGTTGGATCTTACTCCTGCAAGAATTCAATCTGGAGATCAAAGAAAGGAGAGGATGCGAAAATCAAATTGCTGATCACCTGTCCAGATTGGAACACATGGAAGTGGGGCTACCTATCAAGGAGACGTTCCCTGACTAACAATTATTTGTTATCAATAACAAAGACGTTGACGTGCCTTGGTTTGCTGATATAGCCAACTTCCTTGCAGCAGGATTGGAACCATATGAAGCAAGCTGGACGCAGAAAAAGAAATTTTATCATGATTGTAGGAGCTATATCTGGGACGAACCTTTATTATTCAAAAGATGTGCGGACCAAATGATAAGGAGGTGTGTCCCAGAAGAAGAGCAACCTCAAATCCTTTTTCAATGTCATTCATCCCCCTATGGAGGCCATCTGGGCGGAATCAGAACTGCGTCCAAGATACTTCAATCAGGTTTTTATTGGCCATCCCTTTTTAAAGATGCTAAACAATGTGGTAAATGTCAAAGGGAGGGTAATTTAACTAAACAGAATGAAATGCCCCTTAATCCCATATTAGAAGTTGAATTGTTTGATGTGTGGGGCATTGATTTCATGAGACCTTTTTCCCTTTTTTGTGGGAACAAATTTATATTAATGGTTGTTGATTATGTGAGTAAGTGGGTGGAAGCTATCACTTTACCCACTAATGATGCCAAGGTGGTTATAAAATTCTTAAAGAAAAACATCTTAACAAGATATGGGACCTCCTTGTTGTATCATCAGTGATGGTGGGAAACATTTCATTAATTGCTAGTTTGAGAGACTGTTGGAGAAATATGGGGTCAAACACAAAGTGGCAACCCCATATCATCCGCAGACCAGTGGACTTATTGAAGTCTCTAACCGTGAGGTTAAGAGAATTCTAGAGAAGATTGTTAATCCTTCTCGAAAAGACTGGTCTCTCAAATTAGATGAGGCATTATGGGCTTACAGAACAACCTACCGAACACCTTTAGGATGTTCCCCTTACAGATTGATATATGGAAAAGCATGCCACCTCCCTCTAGAGTTAGAAGACAAAGCATATTGGGCAGTTTATGCCCTCAACATGGATGAAAAAGCAGCAGGAGAGAAGAGAATACTACAGCTTGAGGAACTGGAAGAATACAGAGGAAACACGTATGAAAATCACAAGCTGTACAAAGAAAAGATGAAAAAGTGGCACAACAAAAGAATTAAGAGCAGAGAGCTCAAGGTTGGTCAGCAAGTGTTACTATTCAACTCCAGGCTCCGATTGTTTCCAGGAAAGCTCAAATCAAGATGGACTGGGCCATATCAAATTGTAAAAGATGCAGGAAACGGAGCTTACGAAATTCAAGGAACTGAACATGGCCGCTCTTTCAAAGTTAATGGACACAGGTTGAAGCTATATTCTGATGAAACATTCAATGAAAAAGAGGAAAGTATCCCTCTTTCTGACTCCAGCTGAAAAGTAAGTAACATGTCTAGCTAAAGACAGTAAACTAAGCGCTGACTGGGAGGCAACCCAGTAGACACATTTGCTCTTGAACAAAGAGCAAAGTTCTGGGGTGGTTAAACTTAACCACACAGCTCCCAGAAATGGAGAGAGCATCTAATGTTCAAACTCCAAGTCCAAACAAGTAAAATACGTTCCATTCCAGGAACGTAGTTTTGGGGTGGTCTAAAAACCACATACACCCTTTTATTGCTTTATGTTATTTCCTTTTATTTCCCTTTCTGTTCCCTAGTGTAATTTTTAATGCCTTTCTTTTGGAAATAAAAACTTTTTTTTGATTAAACAGTTTGGAGCACACATCTCATTCATAGTACTATGGCTGTGAAACTTTGAATAACCAATGGCATGGAACACAAAGTCACTAAGTAATCATTCTTGTTCTTACTCTGAATGCTTGACATAGGGAAGGTGAAATGAATTTAATCTTCAGATTTTTGAAGAATGCTGATCTGTCTGAACTAAAACTGGTGAGGAACTAAAAATGCCAAACACTTACTCATGAGAGCGTTCCTGAGGTGTCACCACAATGAAACTTCTAAACTTGCCTTGATGCTATAAGTACTGCTAAAGAATAGGTGAATTTCACTAACAAGGATCAATCACCAAACACTAACCCCCTCACAATCATCCAAACATTTCCATTACCACTCACACCATAGCTTTACCCCACACACTCACACTCACTTCCAGATCAACTAAAAGGAGCAAGGAACAAATCCGGAACGAGCACAAAGGACAAAAAGAAAGAAAAAGAAAATGGGAACAACCATTCAAAAGAATTCAGAAGAAGATACTAGAAAAACTTCCTCCAAAGGAGGAGAAGAAGGTACAAAAGACAAGGTGTTCCCTCAAACATAAAAGTTCAGCTCTGAAACAGAAAAATTGAAGCACGTTCCTTGACTCAAAACTTGTGACCATTCCACTTTTAAAACCCTTCCATTAATCCCTTTCACAAAGATCCTTGACATGAAAGACACCTGCACTTCTAAGGAAAGCAGCAGATAAGCAAGTTTGAAGAATCACATCCAGAAATGGACAGAGAAACACCAACCCTGAGTGATAGTGAGACAGAAGATTAACAATTATCACTTACCTGGGAACAAATTCTTTATACTCAACACCTGTGGAAAGTAGTTCAATCTTTGAAAAGTTTATGATTACTTGCTGCTCAAGTTTCTAAATTTGAGCTATTCGTTGAAATTGAGCAGCCTAAGCCACTATTTCTGAGTTGTTTGAGGACAACCAACAGTTTAGTTTTGGGGTGTTTGGCGGGACAGAAATCTGTGCCCATCTAAGCCCATTTTGATGGCAAAATACCATTTGTTCCTTCACCTGATGAGCAACTTTAGCACTAAAAACACATGTTTTATATCTTTATCACAAAAACACAGTGGGGAACGGAATGTGACGTAATCTTCGGAAAATATATAAAAAGGGGAATAGGTTTGGGGCATTAAATACACCTGCTTCACTCACTCAATCTTTCTGACCACTTTTCAGGAAACGGTGAAAAGAAGTTTCCAATTAAGCACTCGTAGGCAACACTTAACCAAGGAGAAAGGTGAACAGCAGGGAATAAACGATTCCTATTGGCCGAAAAGAAAAGCAAGGCATAAAGGTTCAGAAGGAAAGAAAATCTCAGCAAAAACTGTCTCATCTAGCCACGTGCCCCCACAAAGCACTGTTCACACCGCCCCTTTCATGCAGTCAAGAAACCGACTCCAAGAGATTTACAAGTTTTCCATTCACTCTTCTACCTATAAATAGGACGTTCCAGCACGAAGACATCCATCGAATTCCTGAGGGATTGAATTCCTTGAGAGAGATCACTTAGTTTATTTTTGTAGTTTTTATTTGTATAGTTTTAACTTTAGTTAAGTGACAACACTTCTTCTTCCTTCTGTATCACCCACTTGAGACTCCTCACGAGCAACAACCATCTTCTCCGCTTTTCATTTTGTTGTAATCAATTTGTTTTCATTTAAATACAAGTGTTATTTCTCTCCTTTCCACTCGTTATCTCTGAACTGAATCTCGGGTCTATGGGACTTCAGTTTGGAATAATTATGTTTAAACTAGTAGCCATGGGCTAAATTATCTGGGAATGGAAAAGCTGCAAAGTTCTTAAAAAGTTATTTTTGAAACTCTTGTATTACAGCTTTTGTGTTTCTCTGGTTAAGTGTGCTATCTTCATTGTGTACCTTTGGAAACCGAACACATACTGAGAAAGGATCTTCCACAAGGAAGGGATTTCAGATAGCTTAAACAGAGGAGGAAGGCACTACTGTGGAAACAATATTGCTGGTTGCCTTAGGAATAAGGGACCACATCGTTCATATTAATGTTCTGCACTAAGTACCTGTTGGAGTCAAGGGAGCCATAGGAATATGGAAACTTATGAGCCATCTAGTCCATAAGCTGAGGAATCAGACGTTGGCAGAACTTTTGAAAACATGGTTGATCGCAACAATAACAATGATGAAATCCCTCCTGAACAGAACTTTAGAACTTTGGCTGCTCCTTTCAGGAACAGACCAGAAAGGGGAGTAATATTCCCTCCTGTAGCCCCCAATTTTGAATTGAAACCCATCATGTTCTACATGATCAGGGAAGCTGGAGTCTTCAATGGACTCCCTGCAGAAGATCCTTACACACACCTCACCAACTTTCAAAACATTTGTGATAATTTCAAAGCTGAGGGTGTGATAGAGAAAAGTATGAGAATGAGGCTGTTTCCTCACTCCCTAGGCTCAAAATCAAAAACATGGATGAAAATTCTCACCCCTGGATCCATACACTCTTGGGAGGAACTTTCTAACAAGTTCATAGAAAGGTTTCTCCCTATGTCTCAACAAACTGATTTTAGGGCAGAACTCTCTAACTCTAGAATGTTTCAAGGAGAAAATCTTTATGAGGCTTGGGAGAGAAACAAGAACATTATAAGAAAATGTCCAAACCATAGGGTGGAGAGTTGGGGAGTTTTACAGTCTTTCTATAAAGGCATTGATCATACTTCTCAATCACATTTAGACTTTGCTGCAGGAGGATATTTTTTTACAGGTACCCTTGAATCCAGGTACGAAATCATTGAAGGTACTGCAGAAATATGTCTCCAGTGGCCACTAGACAGGGTGAGTCCAGTAAGGAAGGCATACATGCTTGAATTAGATAAAAAAACTGCCATGGAGTCTCAACTTGCCACACCGATGAATTAGGTGAAGAACCTGAAATCCGATCAAGAACATCCGAGGCTGGAAGTCTCAACACTCACAACAACTGAGAGTGAACCATGGTCAGCCTGTGGTGACCTTCATGATTCAACAGACTGTCCATCTATTGCCTTGGTGAGTTATGCAGAAAACTTCGGGAACAGAAACTTCACCCAGGCCAGAGACAACGAGACTGCAGGAAGCAACAACAATCAAAACCCTGGAGGAACCATAGTGAAGGATCAGAACCATAATCCACAATGGAGACCACCCATGAACAAAAGACCATACAACAATCAACAGCAGCAGTATCAACAAGGTAGAAGCAGTGGGAACGGAGCATATGAACCACAAAGAAGAACCAATTATGCTCCATTCCAAAGAGATAACCAACACATCAACACCCTGGAAAGCTATGTCAAAGAATATGTTACCAGGAACGATGCTGTGGTCAGAAACATTGAGTCCCACCTGGGACAGATAGCTGCTAGCCTTAACACCAGGACACCAGGACATTTGCCAAGGGATACTGACGTCCCCTCCAAATCTCAACCAGAATAGATCAAGGCAGTCACATTAAGATGTGGGAGAACCATTACACAAACTGCAACAGCTCCCAAGAACTCAACCCTAGACACCAGGGAGGAACGTGACAAACCACCCAAAGCATTCACAAAGCCATCACAGCAACCACCACAACAGGCAGCTGTCGAGCAAAACCTAGAGCTTGAGGAAGAAGTTGAAGTTGAGGAAAATCCAGTGGATAGCAGCAAAAAAAACAGTCCACCACAAACCAAGCAAGTCCCAGTCAAAATTATGTTCCCCCAAAGAACAAGGAAGCAACAAGATGATAAGCAGTTTGGAAAGTTTCTGGACATTCTTAAACAATTCCACATCATCATACCCCTGGTAGACGCGCTGGAACAGATGCCCAAGTATGTCAAATTCATGAAGGACGTTCTCTCCAGAAAAAGAGGAATAATCGAATATGAAACTGTGAAGAAGACACAAGAAAGCTGCCAATAGTTGGGCAAACTCCCACCTAAGTTACGGGATCTACGAAGTTTCACCATACCTTGTACAATAGGGAACACGTACCAAAGTAAAGCTTTGTGTGACATAGGGGCAAGCATCAACCTCATGCCCTCCTCAGTTTTTAAACAATTGGCCCATGACCAGCAAAACCAACCACTGTAACCTTACAGATGGCATATACATCCATTGTCAAACCAGAAGGAAAGGTGGAAGATCTACTAGTCAAAGTAGATAAATTCATCTTTCCTGCTGACTATATCATTTTGGACTATGAAGCAGATATAGACGTTCCCATCATCCTGGGACGACCGTTCCTAGCAATCGGATGAGCGGTCATCAATGTGCAAAAAGGGAAACTTACCATGAGAGTACATGATGATGAAGTTAAATTCAATGTCATCAAAGCAATGAAATTTCACGATGAGGATGAAGATCTGGAAGAATGCTCTGCAATCACGCTATCAGATAACCAGATCAATATAAACCCAGAAGTTGAAGAAATGGAAGAGGGTTTGCAGAAAGAGGAGCAGAGTTACTATCTGCAAGAAAGGAAACCTGAACCTCTACAAAGAATTGAAAAGGAAAAACAAGTCATGAAACCATCTTCAGAACAACCTCCTGACTTGGAACTTAAGCCTCTTCTCCAGCACTTGAAGTATGCGTATCTGGGAAGCAATGATACCCTGCCTGTCATCATCTCCTCGCTACTCACCAAGGAACAAGAAGAACTGTTGATTAGCAAGCTGAAGAAATATCAAGGAGCTATTGGATGGACCATAGTCGACCTTAAAGGTATGAGTCCTTCTTTTTATATGCTTAAAAATATTATTGACTGACCCTAACAGCTTTTCAGTAGAACACCAAGGAGATTGAATCCAATCATGAAAGAAGTGGTTAGGAAAGAAGTAATCAAATGGTTAGATGCAGGGATCATATACCCCATCTCAGACAGCAGTTGGGTAAGTCTTGTGCATTGTGTTCCCCAAAAGGGGGGCATAACCGTAGAATTAAATGAGAAAAATGAACTGATCCTCGTCAGGAAAGTTACGGGATGGAGAATTTTCCAGGACTACAGAAAGCTCAACAATGCCACCAGAAAAGACCATTTCCCACTGCCCTTTACAGATCATATGTTAGACCACCTGACAGGTAAGGAATACTTTTGTTTTCTTGATGGATATTCTGGATATAACTGTAGGGTGGTTTGCTGATGGTAGAAAAATATATATTCTGATGGGGGACGTAACTCTGTTCTAAATTAGTAACAGAAAACAGAGTTGTTTCCCTTACTTCCAACCCAAGTGCGCAAGTGCACGCATCAAGTAAAAATGGGTGTATTAATGCCTAGATTATCGTTCTCACGAGGAAATAACTCTAAATATTGTCTTAAACTATTTTTTGTAAAGAATAAAAATGAAAAGAAAAGTTAGTGATTGAACTGTCTGGTCAAACGTTTCCTACTGTCTTGGCAACGTTCCTAAGGAACAGTAAGTTCAGTCTGATGGCAAACAATTGCTCGCTGCGTTATATATGTGATCCTTCCTGTTTAAAAGAAGGTGTGATAATAATCATTGGAGTTTGATAGATACAAGATTAAACAAAGTAAAAATAAAACAGTAATAACTATAGTCAAGAGACAACAAAGTGCATGGTTTTAAAAACAGTTTAACAGAAGGAACAGATTCACTGCTCCATTCTTAAATAGTGATTTCCTCTGCTCAAGACTTAGCACTTTTTGGCTTTGTTCCAGTTTCTTATCTGCCAACTCTAATTCCTCAGCTCATGGACTAGATGGCTCACAAGTTTCCATATTCCTATGGCTCCCTTGACTCCAACAGGTAATCAGTACAGAACCTTAAAACGGACGAAGTGGTCCCTTATTCCTAAGGTGACCAATAATGTTTTTGCCATAACACTACCTTCTCCCAATGGCTAAGCTGTCTGAAATCCCTTCGTTAAGAAAGTTCCTTTCTCAGTTTGTGTTCAATTTCCATTGATACACAATGAATATAGCTTACTTAGCCAAAGAAATACAAAAAGAAATACTTATCCGTCCCACAGATATTTCAGCACATGGCTGATACTTTAAACATAATTATTCTAAACTGAAGTCCCATAGACCCGAGATTCAGTTCAGAGATAACGAGTGGAAACGAAAGAAGAAACACTTTGTAACACCCTCCATTGTATGCATCCAAGGGAGTTGTTTGCTAAGCGGAATTAGAGTTCGTTCGTCACAATTTTATGTACTGAAAAATCATTTTGACGTTCCTAATTAAAACACATAGTTGAAATCGGTTTACTTACAAAAATCAGAGTATACTTTCAAAATTCTTAACTTGCTTAAATTATTATTTTCCTGGCAGACGTTGCTACCTTGCAAAATTCGTATCAAATCCAACTTTCAAAATTCCATGGTAACGTTTACATAATCTGAAAATAGACACGTGGAGCTTCGCGTGCATATAAAATATAAGCGAATTGGAGGTCTGTAGCCCCACTAAATATAACTCGTAAAGTGCTCGTTAAATCTGTTTAGAAAATCAGCATTCAAAAACCTCAGAAATTATTTTCGCAAAACGTTTCAGGAATTTGTTTTCAAAATACTTGCTGATCACAAAAGACTTATAAATAGCAATAAAATCATAATTCAACAGTAATCCAAACTACTCAATTTAATACAGTCATCCATCAAATAAACAGCAACAACAATAGTCCATACAGCAGCACATAACAACAAATATCCATATTATCATGTCTTCCAATGATCTTCTGTCCTCCTGCCATTTTGTAAAAATAGCAGCCCCAAAGGGGTGAGAAAAATCCCAGTAGTGTGGCAACAAAACCAGTAATGCAACAGTACTAACTAGGCACAAAATCATAAAACAGTCACATCAACATTAACTTCATTTCTTGATAAACATCATAATATATCATAGTGCGTATATAACGCCATCTTTACGCTCATAGCACCGTCGTGCGCGTACAAACACAGTGGAAAGTCAATGCACGACACCCTCATTTGGTGAATTCCACTGTGACCTATGCGGACGGATGCCAAGTGTCCCATACCCTGGTACCGAGGGATGCTGTAACACCCCGTATATATCCGGTAATGTTATAATAATATTGTATTAAGCTGCTCTTAATTAAAATGCGGAATTACTTTTTCTTTTCAATTATGATGCCATTAACATTACCAACTTTCTTAATAATCAATTTATTAAAACATCGCCTGTATGTAATTGCAATAAAACAGCTAACTGAAATACCTCATAACATAGATGATATAAGTGTGGCTCTAGTCACGGAACTACAACAACGTAGACCGGACCATCTAACAGTTTATACAACTCCAAACTAAAGGTACTAACAAAAAGTGTCATGGACAATCCCCATGCTCACTCAAATAAGGCAACATGCCCAACATCAGTCTCAACAACATCATATCATAAATAGCGGAAAACATAAACGGCATCCAAATCCAGTCATGCTAACATATAAGCAGAAACAACATAATCAGCTAAGCTCCGGCCTCCTGCCGCCTGAGGCATCAGTACCCATACTACCTGATCCTGAAATAAGCATTCCCGAAACGTGAGGTAAGATCTCTAATCTAGAAATCTCAGTAAGTCAGTGAGTCCTCAAGGATCTTCCACCCCAAGCTCACTTACATGTGCAATATAAGTTCAAAAGCAGTTTATCATTTATCATTTCAAAACAATGCATTGCAGCAGATAATCATGCCATGTGTGTCAATACTAATCTACTGGCCAGAGACAGTGCAGGTATACGTCTATCACCTACACACCGTGCAAGTACCACTTGCATTCACCCTGGTACACCGTCTTGTATAGCGCTACATACTCAGGCTTCCCGTCAAGATGAAACAACACATGCATATTAAAAGCCATTACATGTAAAGTTCAATCAACATATCAAATATCCAAAAGCATGTACACAGCATGCATAAACCATTCCCCTATGGGGCATGGTGGAACCACAACATGGCTAAACCGAGAACACGAAAGCTTACCTTGCAAGCTAACTCCCAAAGCCAAGAGTCCACAGCTCAAAGTCCAAACACAGCAGATTCACAATCTGTTATGGACCAATACTATATCAATAAAAATGCAACACAAGCATAAAACTTAAAGACAACGCCTTTCCTTACGTTTAACGTCTTAAGGCTCCGTACCAAGCCATAAGTCCTTAACCACAACGATTCTGACTTAGTTCATTAATTACAGAAGTTCAACTTCCTCAATCTAGGGTCCACAAACCCCCAATAGCCTACTGTACACACAGCACAGCTACTGTTCTACGAAATCCCAGAATATCCGGATATTCCTCGGGACCATATCCGGATATGCCATATCCGGATATCTCACTGTACATATCCGGATATGCAATATCCGGATATCCAGAATCCCATATCCGGATATCTATTATCCGGATACTCAAAACCCATATCCGGATATCACATATCCGGATATTCATCGGGCACATATCCGGATATTTCACGACAGAATGCAGAAAATGCATTTCGTGAAGATATCCTTCCAAGGTTCCATTTTTAACACTTAATTACGTTAAAGCATGCATCTTTATACTGATTAAGGTCCACACCCCAGTTGGTTACTTGATTAACCCTTTAAACATGCAAAGATCACACCTTTAACCCATCAAAACACATGATCAAGGTTAGACAACTCACCAAAGGTTCAAAACAGAGGCAAGGACTGCTCTTGGAGCTCACAACCAGCTCCCAAAGTTCAGACTTGACACCAAAACGGAAATGCCTTCACAAAGGTTGGCTCCTTCTCACCAAAGGTCACCACTTGGACCTCAAAATTCCATAACTAAGGCTCACACACTCAACTTACAAACTCAGAACCTCTCCACCTCACTCACAGTGGCAAGAACTCAGAAAAGCCTTCACACTCTCACACCAAGCAAGCTCTCACAAGCCTCAAAGTATTTGGAGAAGAAACCAAGGAGAAAGAAAGCTCCTTGGCTCACCACAATTGAGGAAAAGGTGACAAAGGGTGGCTGGAGGTGTTTCAGAAAATGGAGGCACGTAGAAAATCTGATCTAGGGTTTTGTGCCCAATGATTAGAGTATTTATAGCCCAAGCCACTTAAACACACAGTATTAACTTTAATTGCTACGCTTAGCATTTTAATCCCAAACTCTGGATTCTGAAACTACATAATTTTCTAAGATTTATCATATTTTTCTTATAATTTTCTGAGCACTTTTCCGGTACGCGCTTTTCCAAGCCAGTACCGGTTTCTAGTACCAGTTCTCATTAGCTGGACTTGAAACTCGTTTTTCAAGTCCTACATATCATTCTAGTAATTATCATATACTTATTATAATTTTCCGGGATACTTTTTCGGCACACATTTTTACCGACTAGCAGAATCGGTATCTGCACTTTTCTTCCGAAAAGCGACTTTCAGCATTCTTAATCACTTATTACGATTATTAAGCCTCATAAATAATTATTAGGGTCAATTATGGAATCATTTCCTATTTTCTCGTAATTATTAATTAAATTCCTTAATTAACGGTGTGAGTTCTTACAGATGCCTATATGATGCGTGCTCAAACACATGGTCATGTATATAACTATTCTAAATTTCAAGTCTAACATGTATCTTGTGCATGCATGCCATGCTATGCTGTCACACACAAAACAGAAAAACAGATGTGGTATGATGTAAAGTGCATGCTTATATCATCATCATCATAACATATACTTCATGTACTTTTGATGCCATATTGCCACGCCATCATTTCTTTTCATAACAGAGTTACCATCATAACATTTCCATAGGCAGAATACTTTCATCATAAATAGCAGGATAATCATTAGGCACATGTGAGCAACAATTCAAAACTTCATACACTAGTTAATAGTCACATTAGGTAATACCGCCAGACACTTACCTCGTGTCCAAGCAATAATCAACAGCACCAAAATTCAGCTCACGCAATATGAGTTACGTGCACCTAATTACATGGCATAACAAGTCAGAATTTTATCCATACTATCCCATTATTTATAAGGAATTCCCATGCTTCCTTATTCTTGTATTTCAATCAGTTTATCATGCTTCTTATGCTAACCTATTTCTGACTTCCTATTAATTAATAACATATTATCATAATAAAGTCCTAAGTTCCCAACATATACCAATTCGGTTTTTTTATGGCTCTTTTCATACAAAATTTCAGGTTCCAATTCGGTTTAAAGTTCTTGATTACACCAAAGTTTATAAAATTTATATAGCACAAACATCCAATTGGTTCCTATCAAGGTTTCTTTCCTAATAGCATTTTTCCTTCAATTTAGTTTTCACCAATGATTAACCATGAATAAAACCCAAGAGCTTGCTCAAAACAGAATCGGTTTTGGGCACAAAATTATTCAAGACTTTATTCATCCATTTCGTGCTTCCCTACTCATGGTGTGCGCAAGGAAGAACCTATTTATCAAGCTGTATTTTTAATTTAAGTAGAACCTAGTTCATATCAAATATTACCAAGACAGAATAGGTTTTATTTAATCAAAACATCAAGGATAATTTATTCTAAAGCTTAACTAACCCATGTATGGTGTGCTTCAAGAGGTCTAAGCATGTTGTCCTTTATATTTCCATGTATACCATGTTTACAAAGTTTAGATGGTGCCAATGATGCGCACAGCATACCCCCTATATAATATTTTCATCAGATGCAAAGCTAGACCAATGACTAAATTTAATGAAACAACCCCCAATTTACAAGAGTTATTAATCTTATATATACATCCTTCTAATTTTTCCTGACTTCCAATAGGTATTATCATCTAGTCGACCATGACAACATCCTAGGTTTCCAATCCCTCATAGAATCGGTTCCTTTTGTTAAAGGGTCTAGGATTTTTATTCACCTTTTTAACCTTACAGCTTATGATGCGCTAGAACAAAAAAACTACGACAAGTTCTCCAATTACTCGAATTCAATTAAAACTAGATACCACATCCTATGTGAGTTATTTTCAAGTTCTCCACAATTAATTAATTCTGTAAGCAGGTACTATATTACACATGGTTATACGGCTGCAGCAAGTAAATTAAATGACAGAATTTAACTCCCTAAAACCGTTACACAGGCCAAATAAGGTGAGAATTAATGACGTACAAAACCAAAACTACACCAGCCTAAATACAGCAGACACATGATTCAGTGAATAAAGAGGTAGGCTGGCGCTTGAAGGTACCTGTTCTTGCCTATACATCCAGGATTCCAGATTGAACCAAGGAACAGCCCTCTACGTTCTCCTAATTTCCAATAGTCCGAATCCGGTTGCATGAAAAGGGGAAGAGAAGATTCAATCAGGGCAGAGACACACACATGCAAAGAGAAGGAACTTAAGTGAGACTGGTCAGAGTTGTGAGGAGCAAGACACCACCAGAAATTAACTCACCTTCTAAGAGGTTGCTGCTCGACCAACAAGGAGGAAGGGTAATAAGCAGACGTTGCAATCTGCTTGCAAGAAGGGGGTCTCCATCAAATCGTGAGGAGTGAAAGTGAATCACGAGCTAGGGAACATAATACTTCCACCATTGCTGCAACACGGACAAACAGGGAAGAGAGGTAAAGAGATTTGGGGTCTGCCCTTTCTCAATGAACTCACGGTCACTGTGGCACTGGTGGAGGGAATAAAATGGACATGCAACTGGGCAGTGTGGAGCTCAAGCGACGGTGTGAGGAAGATGAATTCAGTTGGTGTTTGAGACATGTTTTGATCGCTGTATCTATGTATTTACGGTTTCTGGATTGATGTTGCCGATAGGATGTGCCGAGAGGGAAGGAACAATTTTCGTTAATTGGCATTCTAAATTGTTAACCAAGGTCACAGCCTATGCACCTCTCATCAGCGCCCTAGAGGATTGATTTGGATGGGGTGGAAACTTTCAGCTAATAAGACTACAAACATAAAGAATGGACCAATAATAATTCATGCATGTTGATTTCCTTTTTAAAATAACCAATGGATAGTGTAGGGAATTTTAAGGCTGAATGGGGTCCACCCTCTAAGTTTGGGTCGTGGCCCATTGCTAACGAATGGGGTCTAATATATCTTCCTTTGGCTCCTAAATTTTCATGTAATTACTAAGTATCTTCTAGTGTTTTATTAGGAGATGTAATTAAAAATTAAACCTATCCCACACTTACATGTAGTTCAATTTCATGGTATTACCCCACACTCCAATTGCAATTTAAATAACGTCTCAATAATTATCCTCCCACATGATCACTAGGTAATAATCAATGTTTTTACATTCAAGGTAATTAAAAGTATTAAAATTTAACTTATCCTATCCTCTTCACTAGTACTTCAATCTTCCAAAGTACTCACTTGCTTAAGATAATAATTCACACAAATTTCGTGCATTAAAATAAGTCTACCCTAAATAAATATGCATATATATACATCGAGTTCTAAGAAAACCTTTATGTTCCTAACTATAATTTACATAATTTCCTAAATTAGCGGGATGTTACACACTTATATTGAAATGAAACAAGAAAGATTACAACAAAATATAAAATGGAGAGGATGGTTGATGCTCGTGAGGAGTCTCAAGTGAATGTTACAGAACAAGGTAGAAGAATTGTCACTTAACTACAGCTACAACTATACAAAATTAAACTACTAACTAATATTTAGGTGATCACTTCTTCAGGAATTTTATTCCTAAGGAATTCGATGATGTCTTCATGTTAGGGACGTCCTTCTTATAGGCAGAAGAGGGAGTGGCAGTCTCGCAAAATCCTTTGGAGTTGGTTTCTTGACTGAAGGGATGGGGCAGTGGCAACAGTGTTTGGAAGCTTGCAACTTGCTTGATGGGTCAGTTATTATTGATGATTAGCCATTTTCTTTTAGTCCCTCATGCCTTGCTTTCTTCTTAGCCAATGAGAACTCTTGATTCTCTGTTGTTCACGTTTCTTGGTGCTTAAGTGGTGCACCGCCTTTGCTTTTAGAAGTCGTTGTTTCCACGCTTCCTGTAAAATGAACAGAAGCATTAAATGAAGGGAGCAGGTGTAATAAATGCTCTTAATCCGTTCCCATTTTAATATATTTTCAAAGGATTACGTCATCATCCGTTCCCCCACTGTGTTTTTGTCACAAATGTGTAAAACAAGTGATTTTCATGCTGAAGTTGCTCATCAAATGAGGGAACGGATGGTATTTTGCCAACAAAATGGCCTTAGATGGGAACGAATTTATGTCCTATCAAACACCCCAAAACTAAACTGTTGGTTGTCCTCAAATAGCTCAGAAATAATGTTTTAGGCTGCTCAATTTCAAAGAATAGCTCAACATTAAAAATTTGAGCTAATGAGCAATCATAATCTTTTCAAAAAATGAACTACTTTGCAAGGTGACAAGTAGAAAGAATTTGTTCCAAGGTAAGTGAAGGTTGCTGATCTTCTGTCTCACTATCACTCAGGGCTTGGTGTTTCTCTGTCCATTCCTGGATGTTATTCTTCAGAACTTGCTTTTCTACTGTTTTCCTATGAAGTGCAGATGTCTTCCCTTCCAAGGATCTTTTGAGAGGAGGGTTTATGGAGGTGTGGAAGATTGGTGGTCATAAGTATGGGGTCAAGGAACGTTTACTTTTGATACTTTTGATGCTTTTGAACTGGACTTTTCTGTTTGAGGGAACACCTTTTCTTTTTGTACCTTTTCTTCCCGTGAAGGAAGGTTTTCTGGTATTTTCTTCTGAATTCTTTTGAATGGCTGTTCCCTTTTTCTTTGTTTTCCTTTTCCTGTCCTTTTTGTCTATTTTTGGGTCTGTTCCTTATCCTTCTGGTTGACTTGGTGATGTGTTGGTGACTATGGATGGAATGGAAGTGTTTAGTTGGTTGATCCTTGTTAGTGAAATCCATTTGTTCTTCAGCAGTACTCACAGCATCAAGGCAAGTTTAGAAGTTTCATTATGGTTACACCTCAGGAACGCTCTCATAAGTAAGTGTTTGGCTTTATTCCGTTCCTTACCAGCTTTAGTTCACACAGATCAGCATTCCTCAAAAATCTAAGGATTAAATTCTTTGCACTCTTCCTATTTCAAGCATTCAGAGAAAGAATAAGAATGATTAATTACTAACTTTGTGTTTCATGGTATTGGCTATTCAAAATTTCACAGCCACAATACTATAACTGAAATGTATGCACCAAGCAGTTTGATCAAAAAAAAGATTTTTCATTTCAAAAAGTTAATATTTACAAGGGAACGGAAAGGGAAATACTATAACATAAAAATAAACTAAAACTTAAAACAGATAGGAGGGTTTTCTCCTTTTCATTGGGGATGTCTCTTGTCCAAAGTGGGGTCCTTCTCAGCTTCCTTAGCTTCATCAACTTCCTCTTGGGTAAGTGGTCTCCTCCTGAGCTGATCTCTCAGTCTTATTACTTCAGCTGCAGGGAGCCATTTCTCAGCATCCTTCAGTAGATCACTGATTATGGCAACGAGGTAGTTGATGGTGGATCTCATCATTGTCCTGCCATGGCGAATGTGGACAATCTGTCTTCTACATCCAGCAGCCTCATCTCCAACAGATAAATTCTCCCCTCCAAGTACGTTCCAAAGGCCTTGAGGGCTTCTTTGGTCTCTTTTCGTTCTTCAGCATGCTTGAGGAGGAGTTTATTCAGCAATTTTCCAGCTCTGAGGTTATGCAGGGAGTTGGAAAGTATCAGGGAGTCAGATGCTCTTCTGATCTCACCCTTGACAGCCTGTATTTTTGATTCAGAAGCTGCAGCATTTGCTTCTTTGATGGCTGCTCTGATAGTGCTGAGGTGCTGTTCTCTTTCTTCCTTCTGTTGTTCCTGGAAGTTGTTGAAGGAGGAAGAAAGTTGGTCTAATCCGTCCCTTAGAGCTTTTAGCTCCTCAGTAGTGCTTGTCATGTCAATTTGAGGAACGGATTGCTTTGCTGGAAGCAGTTTTTCTATTCTCTTCCCCAGCATTTCAAAATCTTAGCGATCATAATTTGTGATTTCTTTTTCGTTGGAAGGGGAATTGCTGGAATAGGGGAGGATGGTATCTGTTTGCTTGGCTGGCTGCTGCCAACAATAGGAGGTTCCTCAGGTGTTTGTCTGGGGTCAACCTCTGGTTGTTTGGATGATGATGAAGCTGCTTCAGTGTGTTACCATCCCTTCCTCCTCTGCTAAAGCTCTAGCAAGAGCCTCGTCCCCAGAAGTTTCAGGACGGATAACAGGGTAAGAGAGGGGACCTCCTAGACTGAGTTTCTTGGGAACAAATGGCTTTTTGTTCTTGTCAGAGGATTCAACAAGAATCCCCTTTCCTTTGTCAGTTTTCTTTTGTTGCTGAGCTTCTTGCTCAGCCACTGGTGTTTCTGCAACAGGTGCTGCTTCCATTTCTTTTCTCCCCTCTCCTTGTTGCCTAGGAGATGATTGTGGTGTGATATGAGGTGGTGGTGGGGACGGAACGTCAGAGAAAGTAGTTGCAGAGCTGCTTCGGGATGTCTCCTTAGCAGCTGGTGTAGATTTTGACGCTCTCTCAGCCTTCAGCCTTTTTTAAAAACGCTCATTGTCATCACTTTCCTCCTCTTTGTCAGAGAGGGTGATGAGTTTTTCAGAGGATGCTCCCTCTGAATTCTTGGTGCTGCTGAAGGTTCTCTTCAGCCTTTGACTTGAATGTTCCCCCTTTCTTGGGGGAGCTTTGGCAGGGGATTTCTTCTTGCCCTGTTTGCTTTCAGTAGCAACAGAGGCATCCTTTTTCACCTTGGTGGGATGGGGAATGGTTCTTCTTGTCAGAATGTAGGCAGAAGTGGTGGATTTTGGAGGAGTGGCCTTGGAGGTTTTCTTCTGAGGGGCCACAGGGGCATCCTCATCATCATCACTGGTGACAGTGCGTCTGAGTGTTTCAGGAATTGGCTGATCTGTATCAATGTAGGTGCTCCTTAGACCGTTCCAGGTCTTGCCATCGATGACAGATGCCACCCTTGTTATGTCACCCTCGTGAGCTTCCACACCAGCTCTTAGGCAGAGCTTTTTGATTAGGCAGGGGAGGCAGACGGTGGTCTTTATCATCTCCCTCTTCAAGCTGCCATAGATGAGGGGTGCTGCATCAAAAGAAGTGTTCTTCATGATACAGTAAATTTGAACTTGGAGTGCCCACTTGATAGTGGCCTCATGAGTGGAGGGAGTGAGGTTGGAATTGGCAAATAATGCCCAGAGTCTGTCTTCGTCCCTCATGCTTCCTTTGCAGAGGGCTCCTTTGGTGTAGGTGGGGTTCCTGATGGCTATTGTCCCTAGCACGTCCCCCAGAAATGTGGAGACTTCCTTGCTGTCTATGTACTCCTGGTATGGACATTTGGAAATGGGGGAGAATGATACCTGCTTACCACATCAGTGGCGTCCTCCTAAGGCAGCTTCCTTGCCTGGTAGAGAAACTCACCCACTATGGAGACATTTATCTCACGTTCGTCAGTGGCAAAACGAAGCCATTTAAGGCTGGTTAAGGCTTTCTTTACGATTGGGGGTAAAACCAGTTTGTCCTGCTGCATGGATATATTTCTTTCTGGGTACAGATGGATAATGGGTTCAGTGAGTTCAGGCTCTTGGTCCCGGCTGGCTACATGAATCACTTTTATTGAGAGTTTGGTCTTCTTTTTTTTTGCAGAGAGGAGGTTAGGGCAACAATGCAGAAGGTGGGCAAAAGTCTCTAAGTTAGTGGGAAGTAGTAAAACTTGAAGGAAGAAGGGGTTGGGTTTAAATAGATAATAGGAGGAGGGAAATGGAAAGGTTTCTGGGACGTGGAGGTTAAGGAGAGGGAGTGGAAGAGGTAGTGGAATGGGGACGTTACAGAACGAGTGGTCAGAAGTTAGTGGCCTGTAACTGATGATGATGATTGTAAGAAGATAGAACGGTTTAGGTTAGAACGTGAGAGAGAGAGGGAAAATAAAAGGGTGCAGTTGCATTAATGGGTGAGGAGACGGTTGCTTTTTCTGAGCACGTTTTCAAGATTTACAATAAGTGCAAATTTGATATGGCTGCGTACTTTTTGAGTGACTCAGTAGGGACAGGTGTCCCAGTTACTCTTATCTCCTAACCCAGGGAACGTTCCATTTGTCTTTCCCTAACTTATAAAAAAAATGCTGACTAATAGAATGTAAATCTAGCCTAAATAGGAGAAGGGGGATGTAAATCATAATAGATAACCAATTACTATCTACTGCAGTGTATATATATAAAAATATATAAAATATACATTTTTTTAATTGGGACTGTGTGGTTAGTAAACCACCCCAAAACTACATTCCTGGAACGGAACGTATGTTATTTGGACTTTAGAGTTGAACATCAGACGTTCCCTCCTTTTGGGAGCTATGTGGTTAAGGTTAACCACCCCAAAACTTTGCTCTTTGTCAGAGAGCAAATGAATCCACTGGGTTGCCTCCCAGTCAGCGCTCAGTTTAATGTCTTTAGCTAGACATGGTACTTACCTTTTAGGTCTCTGGAGAAGTTGTTGAGGGAACTTCAGTGTCCCCTGGTAATGATCCAAGTGTTCTTGTTTGGAGATTAGCAGCAATTTGTCCCAGATGGGACTCAATGTTCCTGACCACTGCATCATTCCTGGTTACATATTCTTTAACATAGTTTTCCAGGGTGTTGATGTGTTGGTCATCTCTGTGGAACAGAACGTAATTGGTTCTTCTTGGTTCAAACGTTCCACTGTTGCTGCCTTGCTGGTACTGTTGCTGCTGGTTGTTGAATGGTTTGTGGTTCATGGGTGGTCTCCATTGGGGATTATGGTTCTGATCTTTCAGGATAGTTCCTCCAGGATTTGAATTCGTGTTGCGCCCTGCTTGTTGATTGTCCCTGGCTTGGGTGAAGTTCCTGTTCCCAAAGTTTTCTGCATAATGTATTTGAAGAAATAGTCAAAGAAGAGAAGATTGATGATCAAGAGCTTGAAGAAGAGTTGAAGGCTCGAGATGAAGCTACTCCATAAGAAGAGCGAGAAGTTATTTTTGAGGTGCTATAAAAGAAAGAAGATGACTCAGTGATATTGACACCAAAGGTAGAATTGAAAGAGTTACCTGAAAATCTGAAATACGCTTTCTTGGGAAATGAAGAACAATATCCTGTTATCATCAATAAGGAATTGTCTTCTGATGAAGAGAAAAAGCTGTTGGAAGTACTCAAGCAGCACAAGATAGCTATCGAGTGGTCTATTTCTGACGTGAAGGGCATCAATCCTTCTTTCTGTACTCATAAAATTCTGATGGAAGACAATGTCAAACAAGTGAGGCAGCCTCAGAGGAGACTAAACCCCACTATAAAGGAAGTAGTTCGCAAGGAAGTGGAGAAGCTCATGGATGCCTGAATGATTTACCCAATTTCTGACACTGCATGGGTAAGTCCAGTACAGACAGTTCCAAAGAAAGGAGGAGTAACTGTTGTGAAGAATGAGCAGAATGAGTTGATTCCCATCAGAACTATTACTGGTTGGAGAATGTGTGTGGATTACAGAAGACTGAATGATGCCACAAGGAAGGATCATTTTCCCCTTCCTTTTATTGATCAAATGCTGGAAAGGTTAGCTGGGCATGCTTTTTATTGCTTCTTGGATGGTTATTCCAGCTATAATCAAATTCCAGTAACACCAGAGGATCAGGAGAGGACAGCTTTTACATGCCCATTTGGAGTTTTTGCCTATAGGAGAATGCCATTCGGGCTCTGCAATACACCTGCGACATTTCAAAGGTGTATGCTTTCTATCTTCTCTGATATGGTAGAAAAATGTTTAGAGGTTTTTATGGATGATTTTTCTGTCTTTGGTTCCTGTTTTGATTCATGCTTAGTTAATTTAGCTAATGTTTTGAAAAAATGTCAGGAAACTAATCTAGTTTTAAACTGGAAAAAGTGCCATTTTATGGTACGGAATGGCATAGTATTAGGCCATAAAATTTCTAAAAAAGGCATTGAAGTTGATAAGGCTAAGTTAGTGTTAATTGAAAAAATTCCCCCTCTCGTTAATGCTAATGGCGTACGAAGTTTCTTAGGCCATCCAGGTTTTTATCGAAGATTCATCAAGGATTTTTCGAAGATTGCAAAGCCTCTTAGCCAATTGTTGGTGAAGGAAAGTGAATTCCCGTTTGATGAAGCTTGCCTCAATGCATTTAATGTGTTGAAGGAAAAGCTTACCACATCGCCTGTGTTGACGGCGCCAGATTGGATTCTTCCATTCGAACACATGTGTGATGCGAGCGCACACTCCATGGGTGCAGTACTTGGTCAGTGTAAGAACAAGTTGTTACATGTTATTTACTATACTAGCAAAGTTTTTAATGAGGCACAGGCTAACTATGCCAATACTGAAAAAGAGATGCTAGCAGTTGTTTATGAATTAGATAAATTTAGATCTTATTTGATAGGTTCTAAAGTTATTGTCTTTACTGACCATGCTGCTCTTAAGTATTTGATGACCAAGCAGGATGCAAAGCCACGTTTGCTGCGTTGGATGCTCTTGTTCCAAGAGTTTGACTTGGAAATCAGAGACAAAGCTGGAGTGGAGAATAAAGTTGTTGATCACTTATCTAGGATTCAAGATAAGAATTTGCAAGAAGGACCTGAAATTGAGGTCAATGAGTCCTTTCCTGATGAGCAAGTGATGGCAGTGATTATGAGTCCATGGTTTGCAAACTTTGCAAATTACAAAGCTGCTGGCTTAATGCCTGATGATCTCACTTGGCAGCAGAAAAAGAAATTCCTTCATGATACAAGGAGGTACCACTGGGATAACCCTATTCTTTATTTTCAATGTGCTGATGGTGTTATTCGCAGTTGTGTAGCTGAATTCGAAATCCAGATATTCTGTTGCATTGCCATGCATCTGACAATGGAGCACATTTTAGAGGTAATAGAACTGCACAGAAAGTGTTGCAAAATGGGAATTTTTGGCCTACAATCTTCAAGGATGCACGAGAGTTCGTTGAGAAATGTGATAAGTGCCAAAGGACGGCAAACATATCCCGTAAAGATGAGATGCCTCTCAACTGCATATTGGAGGTAGAACTGTTTGATGTTTGGGGAATTGACTTTATGGGACCATTCCCTAAGTCATATTCTAACCAATACATCTTGGTTGCTGTGGACTACGTGTCCAAGTGGGTAAAAGCGATTGCTTTGCCTACGAATGATGCAAAGGTGGTAGTTTTATTCTTAAGGAAGAATATTTTCACCTGCTTTGGAGTTCCTCGTGATATCATAAGTGATGGGGGAACTCACTTCTGCAATAAGCAGTTTGAAAGCTTGCTTACAAAGTATGGCGTTACTCATAAGGTGGCTACCCCATACCATCCTCAGACCAGCGGACAAGTAGAGATTTCAAATAGAGAGCTGAAGAGGATTCTGGAGAAGACTGTAGGCACCTCAAGGAAAGATTAGGCCAAGAAATTGGATGATGCACTCTGGGCATATAGGATCGCTTTCAAAACACCAATAGGTATGTCACCATTCCAACTGGTGTATGGTAAGTCTTGTCATCTCCCTGTAGAGTTAGAACATAGAGCTTTGTGAGCTATTAAATTTTTTAATTTTGAACCATCAAAAGCTAATGATAAAAGATTACTGCAATTAAATGAGCTTGATGAGTTCAGGTTAACAGCATATGAAAATGCCAGGATTTACAAAGAAAAGACAAATAAGTGGCATGACAAGAAGATCCAACCAAAAGAGTTTGAGCCAGGACAACAGGTATTACTATACAACTCTCGCCTGAGGTTGTTTCTAGGTAAGCTCAAATCTCGCTGGTCTGGTCCTTTCATTGCTAAGAAAGTATTTACATATGGTACAGTTGAAATTTCCCCTCTCAATGTTGAAAGACCTTTTAAGGTCAATGGGTGTAGATTGAAATTATATCATGGAGAGCAAGTAAATAGGGACATAGTTTCTGTCCCTTTGGCTTCACCTGAGGTTTAAATTGTTCTCGTCAGGCTCGAGACGTTAAACAAGCGCTTTTTGGGAGGCAACCCAAGAGTATTGAGTCATTTATTTTTATTGTTAGAGTCATGAGATAAATGGTAAAAAAGGTATAGTCACAAGTCCATGCTAATAACGCTAAGTTGACATCAAATGCATCTTTGGAACAAGGGGAATTGTGACCACACGCTAATCGCGTGAGACTAACGCTAATCGCGCCAGGTGAATCACTACCCCTCGAGCTTACTGTCAACGCACGCTAGTAGCGTGACATGGGCGCTAACAGCGCCAATGGGTTTCAATCCACGCTAATAGCGTGGAATCAGCGCTAACCGCGTGAAAAAGGGTGATACTCACTGTCTTACCGCACTAATGGCGTGAAAGTGGCGCGAGTAGCGCCAAAAGTTTTTGTCACGCTAACCGCGTGACAATGACGCGAGCCGCGTTAAAATTTCCTCTCGTCCCTGTCTTACCGCGGTATTGGCGCGATTAGCGCCAGCAATTTTTGAGGGTTTCCAAATACCGCGCTATTAGCGTGGTATTGGGCGATTAGCGCCGGCAATTTTTGAGGGAATCCAAAATTAAATTTTGAATCTACCCGAAAATCCCACCTCCATCAGCCCATTCTCCCTCATTCTCACCCCACTACCCTCTCTCTCCTATCTACCCTAATCTCCTCACCACACCTCCATCACTTTCTCCTTTCAAACTCACACTCCTCAAATCTTTTCAACTTCCCCATTTCTCTTCTTTCATCATAACCACCCAAACCATCTCCCTTTATAAAACCCACGGTGGAACCACAACCCTTTCATCTTACCGTCAATTTCGTTGGGTTTTTCCTCCAATCTCCACCATCTTCAACACAAGTTTAACTTGTGATCAAGAATTAAATCTGGGAATTGGGAATTGTGACAAGAGGATTAACTGTCATGTACTTCTGATTACATTCCATAAAGATAAATGCTTTGGTACTTTTCTGGTTTTCAGGGAAATCAAACTAAAAAGGGCACAAAGGCCGGAACCAAAAGTACTGCTACATTTGGTAGCAAGAGGCCAAGAGCTTCATCCAGCTATGATGAAGACAGATTCCTCTCTGCAGAGCATCAACAGAGGTATGAACAATGGTTCATGCCTAAGAAGGTGATACCTGAGAGGCAAATTGCCTTGGAGACATTTTCCGAGACCAGTTTCCTCTTGGCTCTGATCAAAAGCAGGAAATGGGAAACATTGGCAACATTAGCAGCACTAGCTCTAGTTCCATTCTGAAGGAATTCTGTGCAAATGTGGATAAGGATAGGATTGACACTGTCCGAGTAAGCTGGGTAAGAGGAAAGGAGGTGTCTTTTAAAGCCAAAGACATTGAGGCATTCCTGAAGACATCTTATGATGATGACGATGCCTGCAGGTTCAACACAATTTTTAATAAACTCCAGCCTACCACGACTAGAAGTTTATACAGGGAAGATATGCCTGAGGTGGCAGATAGAGTGAGGAGGGGAATCACTGGCTTATATTCATCCTGGATAACAAAAAAAAGATTAGATCATGTGCCAGAAAAGATGGTAAAGCATGCATTGACTGGAGAAGCTGCATTCTGGCATCAGTTTAATAACTCTACCATTATACCATCTACTAATCTGACATATGTGAATGTAGAGAGGGATGTACTACTCTATGCGATAATGAGTGAGAAGACTCTTGACATTTCTCAGATACTTTCTGACAAGATTCTCCATATCATCACAGCTGGCAGGGGAGACTTCCGCTTGGCACATTCATCTATGATTATGCATTTATGCATCCAAGCTGGATTCCATATACCTTCAGAAGAACCAATGGATGTGAAGGTAGCTACAACCTTGACATATGAAATGTACAGGGAAATGCTTGTAGAAGCAAGGAACGGGCAGATGATTAGAGCTGCAGAGTTGCCACCATCTACCTTAGCCACACGGAGCCCGCGTATGTGGCCCCGTGAACCTTATGGGCCACATCCAGAGCATATGCATCCTTCTGCTGCAGCACCACAGAGCACCCCACCACCAGCACCACAACATCTTTATTCAAATTCTCCTGTTATACTGACCATGCAGGGACAAATCCTGAACATGCAGGGACAACTTGACCGTCTGAGCATACAGGGTGATTACTGGACACACATGCTAGAGGGCATCTGCAAAGTCACTAGAGTGGATACATCTGCTTTTCAGCCACATTTTTCACCACCACCAGTTCCTGAAGAGCCCATTGAGACCACAGTTCCTACTAAGCCAGCAACCGAGCCTACAGAGACACCACAGGCTGCAAGAGGGAATGACATGGACGAGTCGTGGCTGGATGACTGATCACCATGCTCACCAGTTATCTTTAGTTATTTGTTATTTTGGTTATGTTTTTACATTTCTGTTTTGTGTTGAGACAATTGAGATGTTATGATGTTTAGTTGTCTTTGTAGTATGTTGAATTGATGCTTTAACCAGTATGAGTGTGTTACCTGCGCAGAAATTCTTATTCTTCGACTAGTTTAGTTTTATTACTGGGGACAACAATTTTCTAAATCTGGGAATTAGGCGCACCACATGCGGTACAGAGGAATCAAACTGAAAAGACCTCTAACAGAAAAATTTTCTGAATCAGGGGAGATATCTGAACCCTTCTATCTCATTCTATTTTGTTATTTGTGCTTTGATAGAAGAATTCTCTAAGCAAAATACCTGGATTTGCATTAGCTACTAATGCAATAAGATGATTAAACCTTAGAGAGAACATAAGATACTGTGTGAGAAGTCATAATGGATAAATGTTATGAGTAATGCTTTGAAGTATAGGAGTTATTATTGCTCGTTTCATTGAATTCTTTGTTGAGAGTTACAGTTGATATGTGATGATAATGGAATTTAGATTCTAGTTTGACTGCACAACCGTGATGTTTTAGCCTATACAGTGAATTTTCTTTGTGGAGAGACCTTACTGTGATAATACTCTAGAACTTTATCTATTTCTCTGTAATACATGCATGATCTGGAATGATAAATGCAATTCTTTCTTATTAACTACTTGGCCAAATAGTTGTCCCGAAAAATTTCCATTGTTAGCCACTTTGAGCTTTAGCATGTCTCTTGTTGGATTTCACCGTAAAACACTTAACTTATCTCCCTGTCAGTATATCCTGAATGAGATTGAAGCGTTGGTCATAGAAATTCAAGGAAAAAGTTCACAGAAGTTAAAGTGATGGCAAAAGCAAAAGCTGAGACCAAAAAGAAAAAGAACAAAAAAAAAGGGTTGCATAGCAACGAATAAACATGAAAAGGTCAAGAAGAAGAAGAAGGAAAAGAAAAAGTATGAATACAAAGGAAAAGACTAAGTAAAATTGTGTCTGAGGGTGAACAACTGACAATAAATAGTTGTGTTTCAATCTCATATACAGTAAAAAGTAGCCATTTTCCCAAATATTCCTACCTTAGCCTAAGCCAAGTTACAATCCTGCAGAGACCATTGGATCTAATTATGCATGTTTTACATGTTCCTCATCTTTAGGAACTTGAGAATAGGATCAAGCTTATGGTAGTCTTATTGCACTGATGGATTGAGAGTTTAAACCATATACACAAGAGTGAAAAGTGCAGTGATTATCCTGGTAAGGAGTGATTGAGCTAGATTCTAATTCCTTATACAAAAAGTGATTCTTAAAATTTTCAACTTTGAATTCACTCATGCATAGCATTATAATTCTTAATCTCTTCCATGTAGAAAATTTCATTAATGACATAAATTCTTCTCACAGAGCTTATCATTATTGCCTAATGTTTGATCTTATATATTGCTGGGGACAACAATATCTAAATCTGGGAATTGTTTGATGTGCCTTCGGCATATAGGTATTTTAGATTGAAAAGAACAAGGATTTGACAGTAATTCAGGGATAAAAAGTATTATTTTTAATGAATACTTGATAATCTCTCTTCAGACACACTTTCACTCTGATTTTATGCTTTTATAGGAGGAAAGCATGGAAATAAGCTATGTTGCAAACAACCAACTCACGCGAATAGCGTGAGAATGGTGCGAACCTGACTTTTCACGCAACTGGCGTGAATTCCACGCTATTAGCGCCAATTTCATGCTAATCGCGCCAAGGTTGAAGGAAAAAGAGCCAACCCACTACCTCTTCACGCAAGCAGCGAGAAATTCACGCTGAGCGCCCAAGTACAGGGATCCTCAACTAATCGTCCGCGCGGATCGCGCGAAATTGGTGTTGACTGCGTGGACGTTGCAAATGCAGCTTGATTTTATAGGATTTGATAAAAATGGAAATTTAATCAATTATATCATGAGATTATGACCTGATTGGATTGCTGGTTATAAAAAAGGACTCAGAAACCAAAGAAAGTAACAACTTTTGCACGGTGAGGATTACGAAGGCAGAACTCATAGCAAGCTCTTGGATTGAAGATTCAAGCTTTCGTCTTCCCAAATTTTCTGGTTATTATTTATTTATGAACTCTTTTTCATACATTGAATTGTCAGACATGAACATGTCTGGCTTGTCTTTTATTATTATGGTAAGGGTCACAACCCTTAATGTGAACCCCTTGTAGTTTGGTTAATTTTATATTTAATTATTCCAATTGCATTTATTTTATCTTGTTCTTCATCTTATAATTCTTTTAGAACTGATCACTCTATTAGGATTGTGAGGGTTAGGGTTTTTAATAGGAATATTGAGATTCTAGTTCCTGACAAAGGATAAAATAACAATTCATGTACGCACTAGGGATAAGCTTCATGAATTGCAAACGTGAAAAATTCACTGCTTTAAAGGCTTAACTTGAAAAGGAATTTCTACAGGATTAGGATTCTAATAGGGTTAATAAAGTTAAGATCACTAAGGAATTAAGGCTTAACTAATCAATTAACATATGGTGAATTGTTTGATCAATGGTTAAATTAGATATAAACATTAATTCATATTGCAAGGTAGGGGATCATAAAGGTGTTGGCGTCTTTTACTGCAATATTCTTTTAAATATTTTCCCAATCTTAATCTGTTATTTTCAAGGTTTTAAAAGCATCCTTGAATTATTCAAACGTTCTTGAATTGTTCTCAATTTTCACAACCACAATTATTCTCAAACCAATTTTATTAATCCAACAAGAGAGGAATAGTTAAAATAATTTCGGTGCCTCAATCCTCGTGAAGACAATACTCTACTCATCTTTTATTACTTGGAACGATCGGTACACTTGTCGGTTTTTTGCAACACTACTACCTGAAATAAAGTCCCCAAAACGGGGTGAAATATACGAATTATCTCAATAACCAAGAGATTCTGGAGATTACTCCGCCCCATGGCTCGCTCAGATGTAAATCAATAATATACTACAACAACCAAAAAGGGATAAAGCAAGGGATTTAGTGAAGTAGGGATGTGTAGGGAGTAAAAATACGATGAAGCAGGGATGGTCGATGCCAAAGCCACACAACATCCGGCCTATTGGCCTCGGCATATAGCCTACGGGTTCTCTTCCAATGGACTATTCCCATAACATCAACCAAGGCACCTTCCATCCATATACACCCGAGACATTCCTAGAGTGCTCCTCAATGAATGACATCCCATGACCCCAGGTCAACTGGAACTCACTCACGGAGACCTATCCAGTGGAAGTCTGTAACGTCTGAAGGCAACAGTCTACTGGCCAGAGACACGGTACATCCTATGTACCCACTATAGATACATATATGCATGAGCATGTTATAATATACTATCAACATACACCTTCAACCACTACCCTCAAGGGGCATGAGCACAGACGGGGACTAACCCCAGTACCAAGGGATTACCTGACGGAAGCTCCTTCTCTAGGTAGCTCCAAAGCAAAAAACCACTGAACTTGATCCAACAAGAAAGACTTACATATAGGTCATTCTCATTTCAATTACAACCACATAATAACATATACATGATTATTCAAGTACTCATGCATCTTTACATAACCACTTACCACAATTCTTTTGGTCAAGGACCAAAGGTAACCCACCAAGCTCACTGTTTCAAGTTTGCGTACGTGAGAGGCAACCTACAATGATCAAACAAGGATCATCAACACATGGTGCAACCAATCATAATACAAGCACCAAAAGCCCACCCACACACATCATAATTCAGCCAAGTGGCCCAAAACTACCAAACCACGTTCTTAATTTTAATTCAAGGTTCTTATGGCTCCACAAGCTCAACTCAACACCAATTCAAACCCTATATTCCATTCAACCCCATCACAACACCATTTTCCTTTAATTACCCCATTATGGCCGAATACACACACACACATCCAATAATTTTCCTTCCAATTCAATTACATCACACCAACACACATCATATTAAACTTAGCTCCAAGCCTCAAAATACCAATTGCATAAATTTTACACCATCCAACCTTATATCCCCTCAAATGGCCGAATTCCACAAGCATGGATACAAAAGGATTTCTAACTCATTTCAACACTTCCACACATCATACAATCCTATAATTAACTCATATAAATACTTCACAACTCAATTACACAATTGTACAACATGTCAAATTCACAAAGTCTTGGATTTTCGCTCAAATTTTTCCTAAGTTGTTCAACATTTTCACTAATAATTTTTATGAAACATCATTCTTAAGGCACTTTTATCTAATACACATTTTCAATTTGAGCTCTCTAACCATACCAATCCAAGCATGCAAGCCCTAGGTCATCAAATTTAAATCCAATGATTCAACCAATGAAATGTGTTGAAACTTACCCACAAGCAAGGTTTAGGACTCCTCCACACAATACCCAAGCATTGGAGGATCAATCAACTCCAAGAACACCAAATCTTCTCACTTGGCCGTGAACTTGGGTGTGAAATTTCTCTCAAATTAGTGGGTTTCAAGCCTTAAAACTACCATGGTTGTGTTTAGAATGTCCTTTACTTGGTCACTCACTCATGGAGGCCACGACTAAGGAGAGTGAATAGTGCACTCAGCTTAGTTGTCAACTTATGACTTAAGTGAGGTGGGTCCCACCGCCACCTCACACGAATCAAACTAATTCAAATATCCCGCTTAATCCACTAAACATACATAAATTGTTATGCGTGTTGTGGGCACGCTTCCCCAAAAACCCTAATTTCCATCAATTTTCACCAGTAATCATATTTCCTAGTCTTATGTACCATTTATAAATTATTTACAAACCTAGAGCTCAAAATTCATTCTGGACGTTTTACGGTAAAACTGTACCGCGACATTTTTACCCGGTAAAAATACTATTCATTATTTTTCCATAAACCTGTCTAACCACTCAATTTTTTTTCTGAATCCATTTCCAGGGTTAGTTTTTCCATTTGAGACCTTCTACTCAATTTTACTTTCCTAGGGTTACGTGTTTGGAAAATTACCATTTTACCCTTTTTACGTATTTTGGTTCTAAATTCAGGATTTTCCCTAATCCTACCCTTTAATCCATATTTTCATATATAATTATACGTTTTAGAAATACGAGGTGTTATAAACCCACCAAGCTCACTGTTCCAAGTTCACGTCCGTGGGAGGCAAAATACAATGACCACACAAGGATCATCAATACCATGCAACTCAAGTTGATCTACAAGACAAAACTTCCCAATCCCACATACATAAGTTTGTCCTTTTGGCCTCAAGATACCTAAACATGTTGTTAATTTTATTACAATGTCCCAATGGTTTCCTAAGCTCACCATAACACCAATTCAAGCCCTTAATTCCATTCAATCACATCTCAACATCATTTCCCTTAAAGTGCCTCATCATGGCCGAATTGACAAATACACACTGCCCAATGGTTTTGCTTCCAATTCAATGCATCAAATCAACATACAACCTATTTAAACAAGATTCACAATCACACAACACCAACTACATGATTTTTACATCATCCATCCATATTTCTCCTCACATGGCCGAATTGTTCATGTCCATATACCTAGGGGTATTCAATCTAATTTCACACTTCCACACATCATACACTCCTATAATTAACCCATACAATTACTCCACAACTCAATTACACAATCCCACAACATTTCCATTTCACAAAGTCATGCATACCACTCATGAAATTGCCTAAGTTATCAACTTTTTCACTAATAAATTTTATGAGCCTAATC
Organism: Gastrolobium bilobum; assembly: GCF_033153095.1. NCBI lineage: Eukaryota > Viridiplantae > Streptophyta > Magnoliopsida > Fabales > Fabaceae > Gastrolobium > Gastrolobium bilobum. Next base: position 16,639 of record NW_026896364.1, on the reverse strand, counting down.
ATCATAAAACATCATTCTAAGACACTTTTATCTAATACACATTTTCAATTTGAGGTCCCCAACTATATCAATCAATACAAGCATACTTTAGGGTTCATAAATCAAATCCAATGAATCAACTAATGAAATGTGTTGAAACTTACCCACAATCAAGGCATAGGACTCCTCCACACAATACCCAAGCAATGGAGGATCAAACCACTCCAAGAACACCAACTTTCCTCAAGAATTCATGGCAATGGGTCAAGTTTTTCTCTCAATCTAGTGAGTTTCAAGGGTTGTGAGTACCATGGTTGGGTTTAGATCGCAATTTACTTAAAGATTGGTGTGGAACTTTGTTGATTTTGGTGGTTAAATCACTAAGAAATCAAAGCAACAATTTCTCCCCTAAACACCTCCATGACCGTGGGGTTCAAGAGAGAGAGGAAGGAGGGAGATGAGTGAATAGTGCCATTTGCTTAATTGTCATCTTATAACTTAAGTGGGGCGGGTCTCACTGCACCCCTCACGCGATTCAAATTAATTCAAATATTTCGCTTAATCCACTAAACATCCATTCATTCCTAGACTGTTTAGAAATTTGAATTTTTAACATTCACTGATGTCCTTTAATTGTCCTTGATCAGATGAATCCGAAGTTTTTCGATCGTTCGGTGAAATCACAGTTTTAAGTTGTTATGTGCATTGTGGGCACCCTTTCCCAAAGATCCTAATTTCATTCATTTTTCACTAGAAATCATAATTTCTAGTCCTATATACCATTTATAACTTATTACCAAACCTAGAGCTCAAAATTCATTCGGCACGCTTTGCGATGCAACTGTACTGCGATATATTTACCTGATAAAAACAATATTCATCAAATTTTCAGAAACTTGCCTAACCACTCAATTTTTCGTTCTGAATCCATTTTCAGGGTTATTTTTCCCATTTGAGACATTCTACTCAAATTTCCTTTCCTATGGTTACGTGTTTGTCAAATTACCGTTTTATCTTTTTTATGTATTTTGACCCAAAACTCAGGATTCTCACTAATCCTACCCTTTAATCCATATTTATAATGTAATTATATGATTTAGAATTATAAGGTGTTATAGGAATTTTCTCTGTTCTTGTTGTTCCACCAAAGTCCATTATGGATGATGGTTAAATTGTATATATGATTGACAGTGAGATATTTAGTATATATGCATACGTGTGCATTCATATAGACAGATACATTGATGATGTGTTTAATTTATGTACAATAGTATTATGATGTGAATTTGTAATGTGATGTGTTTAATTTATAGACATTGATATTGTGATGTGATATAATGCAAGTAGACAGGTAGAAAGTGGGATAACGGAAGTATAAATCTTCCGTAGTAATAAAGATATAGCGAAGATGCAAATCAATTTTCCGTAGTATTAATATCAGCAAGACATAGAAATGTGTTCTCAGTTATATAATATATTGGTATTAAATTACAATCAGCAGGGAAGAATAAATCTTTCGTATTATCATCAAGCAGGGAAGTATTAATCTTCTGTATTATCATCAGGCAGGGAAGTATAAATCTTCCATAAACCCAGAGTCTTATTGGGATTAATTTCTCACCCCATCGTGGGGATGTCTTTTAAATCGTAGGTACATTAGTCGTACGAGCAATAGACCAGTGCAGTGAGAATTCAGCAGGAGGAAATAGTTAATTATTTTGCTAGTGCATGAAGTATACAATCATGCATGTGTATAGTTGATAATCATTTTGAGAGGCATGTGTTTGCCTATGTGTGTATTAGCAAGTCAAGTAGTTTGATATTGTATTGGTACAAAGCCATATTCAGTGTGTATATCTTGGATAGACTTTTCTATATTTCAGGAACAGGTTAAAATAGTGGGATTTAATCCCTGGTATAGTCCAATTTGCAGTTGTTATGTTGTCCGTTTAACTCTACAAAATGATAAAAATTATCATATCTAGATAGTGATTTACTTGTACAAATTTCAAATTAAATTCCAAGAGATCATAAAAAATAAGTCATGATGGCAGTTTTGGGTTGTACTTTCACAATGTTGATATGCAAATCTAGGATAATGTTAAAACTCTTCATCATCAATCAATAAAAATAAAAAAATTAGATTTCAAAATTAAATGATACATCATATATGTTTAATTAGGGCAAGTGATATGCCTTCGGCATATAGATATTTCAGAGTAAAAAGAATAAGGATTTGACAGTAATTCAATAATAAAAAGTTATTTTTAATGAATTATTGATAATCCATCTTCAGACACACTTTCACGCTGAATTCAATGTTTTTGTAGGAAGAAAACATGGAAATAAGCTATGTTGCGAACAACCAACTCATGCGAATAGCGTGAGAATGGCGCGAACCTGACTTTTCACGCAACTGGCGTGAATTCCATTGTATTAGCGCCAATTTCATGCTAATCGCGCCAAGGTTGAAGGAAAAAGAGCCAACCCACTGCCTCTTCACGCAAGCAGCGTGGAATTCACGTTGAGCGCCCAAGTACAGGGATCCTCAACTAATCGTCTGCGCGGATCGCGCGAAATTGGTGTTGACCGCTTGGACATTGCGAATGCAGCTTGATTTTATAGGATTTGATAAAAATGGAAATTGAATCAATTATCTCATGAGATTATGACCTGGTTGGATTTCTGGTTATAAAAAAGGACTCAGAAACCAAAGAAAGTAACAACTTTTGCACGGAGAGGATTACGAAGGCAGAACTCGGAGCAAGCTCTTGGATTGAAGATTCAAGCTTTCGTCTTCCCAAATTTTCTGGTTATTATTTATTTATGAACTCTTTTCCATACATTGAATTGTCATACATGAATATGTCTGGCTAGTCTTTTATTATTGTGGTAAAGGTCACAACCCTTGATGTGAACCCCTTGTAGTTTGATTAATTTTATATTTGTTTATTTCAATTGCATTTATATTCCTTTGTTCTTCATCTTTAAATTCTTCTAGAACTGATCACTCTATCGGGATTGCGAGGGTTAGGATTTTCAATAGGGATATTGGGATTCTAATTCTAGACAAAAAGGAAGTAAATGTTCATGTATGCACTAGGAATAGGCTACATGAACCGCAAACATTAAGGATTCACTGATTGAAAAGTTTAATCTAAAAAGGGATTTCTAAGGGATTAGGATTCTAATAAGGTTAATAAAGTTAAGATTACTAATGAATTAGGGCTTAACTAATCAATTAAAAGATGGTGAATTGTTTGATCAATGGATAAATTAAATGTAACGTTAATTCAGATTACAAGGTGGGGATCATAAAGGTGTTGGCGTCTCTTACCGTAATATTCTTTTAAATATTTTCTCAATCTTAATCTGTTGTTCTCAAGTTTTAAAAAGAATCTTTGAATTATTCACAATTTCTTGAATTGTTCTCAATTTTCACAACCTACAATTGTTCTTAAACTACTTTTGTTAATCCAATAAGAGAGGAATAGTTATAATAATTTTGGTGCCTCAATCCTCGTGGAGACGATACTCTACTCATCATTTTATTACTTGGAACGATCGGTACACTTGCCGATTATTCGCAATAGTGAGTTAAAAGCTTGAGTTTTTGTTTATCAAAAAAAAAGCTTGAGTTTTTGAATGGTAAATATTTTTTTTAACTAGTTCATTGATTATTCAATTAATCATATTTAAAATCTATTGAACTCGTATTGGAGTGTCTCTTCAAATGTCATCTTTTTCATTTCTAGAGGACTTTATTTAGAAAAATAAATTATAGCAATGGCAAAAGTTAAATGTTATAAAATGAGAATTTTTTTATTAATAGAAATATATAAAATTTTGTGTTAGCATTCACTAAAAAGTTAAACTTATAATATCTTGTTACTACTATAAAATTGATAAAATGAGAAGAGAAAGTAAGAGTGAAGAGACACAGAAGTAGGGTAGAATATTGATTCTCATTCATACACATTCTTATAGGAGTCATGTCCTTATTAGGACTTTATACATCAATAAGGGAGTAATTACATTTCAATACACCATTAGAGTAGTGGTTACAAAGTGTATCAAAATTCATGGGAAATCCAAAGGTCATCCACATATTTACAACACTGCCCCTTGGATGACTTTACATTATGAATATTCTTCATTAAAACCTTGCTAAGAAAAATCATGTGGGGTAAAACTTAACTAAGGAAAAATAGTACAATATTCATAATTAACATACAAGCTTTTTTTATATGCTAACTTAGACTGCCTCATTAAAAACTTTTCCAAGAAAAATCCAATAGGATAAAAAATTTGGTAAAGGGAAAAAAATTACAGTGGATATAACTCTCTTGAATTAAGTCATATACCTACTACTGGAGCTAAGAAAGTGGAGTAACAGTTATAATTTTTCATAATATCCATTTATAATACTTTCATATTTACATTATTGCACTAATACTCATGTCTCGTTAAAAACTTGCTAGAAAATCTAATGGGAAAAACTAGTGAAGAAAAAAGAGTACATGACGTACACTACCAAAGCATTACATAAACTGCCTCATTAAAAACCTTTAGCCAAGAAAAATTATTTGGAAAAAAAATTAGCAAAGGAATAAATAGTACAATAATAAACTTTAAATGCTCCATCTTCAGAGATAGTCATAATTGATTTGCTCCCCCTGATGAAAATAATTTATTCATGAAGTTGCAAATAGGCTTAACTTTACAGTCTTCCATAACATTGCACTGCTTCCTCAAAGGGAAGCATATCTAATTTGTGAGTGTTAGACATATATTCAATATCAAAATATACCACCAATGTAAAATTTCCATATCATGGATAGATCCTTGAAGATGATCAAAATATGATTAGCGTCATTCCAATGTCTTTAGGGGGAACATTATGTCTAGCTAGAGACTTTTACTGCGAATGCAATATCAGGCCTATTGCAATTTTTGGAGTATAAGAGTGTTCCTATGATATTTAAAATTAGGAGTTTCAGGTCCTAACTCATTTTCGTTAGATTCTTTTAATCTAAATGGATCCATATTCACTTATAGTGAATAGACCATTATTGGGCCACTTATATAGTAACATTGGTGTAATAAAATAATCATTTTTGAAAAATGCTCGATTTGCAGGCCGAGACAATAATATGTTTGAGACCACCATATAATGATCTTTGCAGCTTGATGCTAAACATGCTGCGAATTTCATTTTTTCCATATAGGGTATAGAGAATCCTTCAAGGATTTTCTTATAAATAACATCGTCAAATGACCATGCAGTCACGTCGTCTATTGAATGTAATTCAAGGTGCATCCTAGTTACTATACTGATCAAGCAACAGAATGTAATAAAATTCATTACGGGAAAATAAACATCATAATTGATGTAAGGTTTCTGTGAAAACCCTTGTTCTTTCTTAATTGCTTCCTATCATTCATTTTTATCAAAATGCTTATGGAATTCTTATAGTTTTGAGTTCTAGATCTAGATTATATCTTGAGACAACAAGAGTTACTGAGAAGGCAAATGAGTCATCGACAACAATTATAATTTCATGATATTTTTCTCCTATATCACTATAGTGCATTGAAACTTTGATGTCATCATCAACCAAATCTTCATCATTTCCCATGACATTCAGATTTGGCCATTCTGTATTACCGAGATTGTTGCAATTAGCGGTTGCATTTCTTTCATCGATTTTGCTAGTCCCAGCAGGTCATTCATGCTTTTGATATTGCCTATACTCAAACATATCTCATTAAATTTTTCACTACGGGTGACTCATTCTTTTTATTCACTCATTTGTGATCAGTGAATACTTTTGGCATTTGTTTTGCAAAAATTTGTAAGGTAATGATATTTTGAACTTCAAGTTTAGTTATACTTGTACGTGGACCAAAATAATTTACCAGGTTTCATTAAATTTCTAGCTTTCTCCCCCTAATGCCGGGAAATTTCCCTCATTAAATATTTAAACAAGCCGCCCATCAGGGGCTCCAAGCACTTGATTTTGTATTAAGTCAAAAAAACTTACGTAAATGTCAAACCTTCAAATGACATAAGGACATATATAATCCAACCAAAAATACGCAGATGGGAAACATCATGTTCATATCCACCATAGGGGAGTATGCTTTAGAAGCATATGAGCTAGTGAAGTTGAAGTTCATGATCATAATGACATATGCACAAACATTACTTGTTTGACCTTTTCAGAAGTATCACTTTGAGGTTTTATTTCCTTTCCTTAAAATACAAAATTGTTTGTGTACTTTAAATTTATTAGTCATTATATTCACATGATGCCCTTCAGTCACATAATAATAATTGTAACTATTTGCAATATTCTACAAATTAATTATTGTTTAAAATTCAAGTTACAATCATTTGGACATTTAACTAGATGGATAATTCATTAAGAGAAAATGAGAAGATAAGATAAGAGATAAGAGACACGGGAGTAGGGTAGAATACTGATTCTTTCATACACATTCTTATAGGAGTCATGTCCTTATATAGGACTCTATACATCAATAAGAGAGTAATTATATTTCAATACGCCATTAGTGTAGTGGTTATGAAGTATATCAAAAGTCATGGGAAAGCCAAAGATCATCCACATATTTTACAACAATTACTAACTAAATAGTTATGACAATTTACAATCAAAGAAAATGACCTAACTAACAAAACAAATATTTATGAATCAAAAAATTACATTAGAGAACTTATGCTAATTAACATCAATAACATACTAATTTAACAAGATAACATTTGTGAACATAAGCATTTTATGAGTGATATATTCTCTTTTTAATTTTATTATTATCATGTTCATTATTTATTTTGTACAATTCTTAATTAACACAAATAAATATATTTACAAATAATGAATAACATAACCATTTTTTTGAAATTGACTTAATAAACACTTTATTTGATTAACTACTTTTAATAGTCTTTCTCTTTGTTGGATTATCATTGATTATGTTAAAGAGAATCTTCAATCATTCTCGGTGAAATCTCATACTTAATGAACAAAATCGTTACTCCGTACACAACTGTACTATTGATATATAGTTGTTTTTATTAGGTCATCCTTGTCGGGTCATCATCAATTTTGTAAAACAGAAACTTTGACAAATTATCATTAACTTTGTAAAAGAATATCTTTGACAGATCATCATCGAATCCATAAAAAAATGATTCTGGACCGTTTTCTATTATAATTATTCATATATTTTTTTAAATTATGTTCCTATATAAGCATGTGTTGTTAGTTTCATACATAATTTTGTATAAATGATTTGACATTTAGTCATTTATAAGACTAATCTAAGAATTCAAATTGAATAGAAACACAAAGCCATAAAATTTCACATTCACATTCAAATTTTCAACATATGTGTGCTCATATATTTTTATGTGTTCATTTTTTCTAAAGTTACTTTAGATAATTTTGTCTAATGTTCACCGAAATAACATTGTTTTAGGGTAGAAATCATAGTGTATTTGTAATTTTAATTTATTTTAGGGTTATAATAGTCTTTATTATTTTAATTTTTTAATTTTTCAACCCAAAATAACGTCATTTCGATGAACATTAGATAAAATTATCTAAAGCAACATTAAATAATTTTTTTCTATTTTTATATGGGTGAGGCAGAAAAAAAATGTCTGCCTCAGACACAATTCACCATATCTCTCATTTCTCTCTCTTTGAATTTTGTGTCTGAGGCACAAATTTTTTTATACCTAAGCTGCAGAAATGATTTACCTTTTTTATATTACATGATATTAGTGTTCATATTTTTAATGATTAAATTTACTCTTAAAAGTACAAAAAGAAATAAAACAAGAACTTCAAATATCATTTTAATAAGGGTGTGTTTGGTACAAGAGAAATTTTTTTGGTGACCGGGAATCATGATTAATGGGAATACAGTAGAAATTGAGTTTTCTTGGAATCTTACAAAAGAGGTGTTTGGTTCGCCAAAATATTACCGGGAATATTGGGTAAAAATTACTGATTCCATATTTGGTTTAGAACGAAATATAACTTGGAATATGAGGTTATTTTACAAAAATAACCCCAAACTATTTTTACTTTTGTAATTGATAGATTGGGTCTAGATTTTTATGTGTATTGAGGTATTTTTGTCTCAAAATTTATTGTTGTGTTTTCCCTTTACTTGGTATTCTGATTGGTATTCCGAATTACTATATTATTTTTGGTAATCTGAATAGTGACTTTTCTTTATAAATCAAATTACCGGTAATCCTTGGATATTCGGGAATCGTAATTTATTCCTTCTACCAAACGTGGTAATTACATTTACCAAAGAAGGATTATCGGTAATCCTCTTCAAAAACTTGAAACAAACACCCCCTAAGAGTCTAAGAACAACCTTAAATTGGTAAACAATAAAAAACTAAAAATTTAAAAATCTTTTGTTTTCTAGTACTTGAAGTGACCCCACTTTAATGAGGCCCCACAATTTGTTTTTTTCAGTCTTAAACTTTCTTTCTTCTTTGATTCACATTACTTCACTCTTATCCATTTCTCTCTCTTACCATTATAAATTTCCAACAAAGAAAACAACTTGTCTCACACACTTTTCACTGTGTCACTCTCCCTATCTTCCCTCCCTCCCAACGGTGGAACATGGCATCACAATGTCCCTTTCCCTCATTCACCGGAATCTGCCGCTCTTCGTTGGGTACCACCTCGAAAATGTCATAACATTGTCGTCTAGAATAATGACATCTATGTCCCCACATACACTCTATACATATATTAGGGTCCTATTAGACTTATCTGGCATGAACTGTATTCTTAACTTATTTATCATGTCGATTACATGATTTACCGTTTACCGCTTCTATGAATATGTGTTTAATTCACTTAAACACTTTGTTAATTCACTGTCACCTATTTTGATAGTGAGAGTTGTTACAGTTGCCATAGTGATCAAGTAACAGAACGTAATAAAATTCATTACGGGAGAATAAACATCATAATTGATGTAAGGTTTCTGAGAAAACCCTTGTTCTTTCTTAATTGTCTCCTATCATTCATTTTTGTTTGAATGCTTCTAGAATTCTTATAGTTTTGAGTTCTGGATCCCGATTATCTCTTGAGACGACAAGAGTTACTAAGAAGGCAAATGAGTCATTAACGACAGTTATAATTTTATTATATTTTTCTCCTATATCACTATAGGGTATTGCAACTTTTATGTCATCATCAACAAAATCTTCATCGTTTCTCATGACATTCAGATTTAGCCATTCCGTATTCTCAGGATTGTTGCAATTAACAACTGCATTTATTTCACCGGTTTTGTTTTCTTCGGGATTAACCTCTTCAGGAGGCGCGATGAGTGACTTATTTTTATTTTCTGCGAATTTATTTCTTTAGTCCTTGCAGGTCATTCACGCTTCCAGCGTTGGCTAAACTCATACATATTTTATTAGATTCTCTACTCCAGGTGGCTCATTTTTTTTAGTCACTCATTTGTGATTAGTGAATACTTTTGGCGTTTGTCTTGCAAAAATTTCCAAGTTAATGATTTTTTGAACTTTAAGTTCATTTATACTTATATGTGGACCAAAATAATTCATTTGTTTTTCTTTCAAAATAATTTCCCGGACTTCATTAAGCTTCTCGCTTTCTCCCCCTAATGCCGGGAAATGTCCCTCATTAAATATTTAAACAAGTCGTCTGATGTGCCTCTGGCAAGTGTGGTTTTTCAGTATTAAAATTGATTCTATTTAAATACATATTTTCTATTTATATTGATTCTTTCTATGTAAATAATATTCACCTTTTGGTTGTGTTTTTACAGGAAAAAGAGGAGTGAAAATTACAAATTATAAAAAGCCTGTTGACGCGACTCCACACACAAGGAAGTTCCATGTTGCATCATGTCGCATAGGCCAAAGTCCATAGAAATGGCGCAACTTGGCGCCACAGTGGCGCAAGTTAGCGCCATGTTGCATAGTACAAAAGTCCAGGGAATTGGCGCTAGTTGGCGCAAGAATGGCGCAAACTAGCGCCACCATGCCAACCAGCGCCCAAATGGAGCAAGATGGCGCCAATAAATGGATCAAGATGGCGCCACTTGGCGCCAATGTTAAAGAAGAATGGCGCCACTTGGCGCCAAGTTACGAGGAAGCTTCACTGGTTTTTATAAATTGGACAGTAGCTCCGCGCGGGTTGGCGCCGAGTTGCGAGGAAATTTTACCGTGTTGTCTCGGGGGTATTTTTGGAAGAAGAAAAAGGGATTTATAAATAGGATCCTCATGACAGAATTGGGGATTCAGACCTATTCTTCTGAAAAGAGACGACGGCAGAGCTCCGAGAGGATTCCTGAGATCAAGTTCTTCTTCTCTTTTCTCTTTAATTTTATGCTTTGGAATATTGGATTATTTTTAGCCATGATTATGCTTGGCTAGTTCTTTTATTGTAGTTAGGGTCACGAGCCCTATGTGAACCCTTGTTACGATGGATTGATTTAGTTTTACTCTTTTATATAATTATCTTTATCTCTACCCTGTGCGTATTTTCTATTTTCTTTATTAGAACTGATCAATCTAATAGTTGAGAATAGTTTGAGGGTTAGAATCCTAGATAGGAATATTAGGGTTTTGATCTTGAAAGGGGGTAGGATAACAATTGGTATGCATGCTAGGAATAGATGTGTATTTAATTGCGGATGCTTAAATTATTGCGTTCATTGCTTAATACCATGAGGAACATTGCAAGGAATTGGGGTTCCAATTGGGGATTAAAGGGTTAACCTTGCAAGTAATTGAGGGTTAACTAATAAATATTCTTAGTTAATAATTTATCCGAGTAATTATATGAATAAGTATTGTGAATCAATCCAAAGTAAGAAGTGGAGATCATAAGGTGAGTGCGCTCTAGCTACAATGCTTTCCTCATATTTTTAAAATCAATTCTCATCGTTATTGTTTTATTTCTCTTAAATAAAAATTCAAAAACAAGTCTTTACTTTTATTTCTTATTGTTACTCAAAATCAATTCGCAATTTTTCCAAACAACAAACCGAGTTTTCCAACTTAAGGGGACTGGTTATTGTAGTACTTGGTTTACAATCCCTGTGGAGATGATACTCTACTTACTTTCTATATTACTTGTGCGATCGGTATACTTGTCGGGAAGCATCACCGCCCATTAGGGGCTCTGTTGCCTTGCTAACAGTTGTGCAAGTAATGCGCGCAAGTATACGCGACAACAAGTAATATAGGGCTGTTATAAGTCCCAGATATCGTTCCCACAAGGATCGTTGGCGTTTTGAAATGACTAAAGTTTGTAATTGCTTAAAACTGAGTTACTATTTGAAAATAAAAGAAATAAAAATTGTAAGGTAAAAATAATCTAGAATGAATCTAAAATACTACTGTTCACTTTTCTTTTAAAATTTTTCTGAATTACTTTCCTAAGTTATAAAATAAGGAGTAAGGATGAAGCAAATTAAATGACAGATGTGACAAGAATTTTCTTTTCTTTTTTTGTATTTAAAATTGGGAACAGAACAGAGATTGAAATATGAAATAACAAAGGAAAATAGAAATCTGAGTTGATAAAGAGGTTTAAAAAGGTGGGTTGAGTTCTGGCTCTCCTTCCCCACAGTGCTTGAAAAATAATTTGATTAACAAAAAGCTCATTCTAAGATTCTCAGTTAACAGGACTGTATTGTTAATTTTTAATCTCTTAAAAATTATTTTATCCCAAAGTTGCCCACTTCCATATCTCTATGCCAAGTGGGATTAGGACTCTTGAGATTCAGGTCCAATATTACATGAGGACTCATTCATTTCTGAATTGAGATCCCTTAGATGATTTCTCATCTAAGTCCATGTGTCTAATGCAGAATCCAGAATTAGTTGTTTCTCAACAACTAAATCCTAACCAAACCTCTGACATTTGGCCAAAATGCAGATAATTTTAAACATTAGAAAAAGCATTAAACAACTGAGATATAAACCTTAAAACCAGGAAATCAAATATTTGACAAGCACTGAGGTTTGGGTATCACCCTAACCCAACCTCTAAAAAGTTAGCCACTATCCATATGGATGAGGCTTACTCACAGTAACAGAGAACTACAGAAATCACAAAATAAAAATTCTAAAAACTAAAATTACAGCACTGGCCTAACAACCGGCAATCTCAGTGCTGTAAAGACATGCATCAAGTTCATCAAATGAACCAGAATCTCATTACAAAACAGAAATTAAAAGAAAATAAAAATTGTTCAGAAAACAAAAGCTAAGAAAAACGATAAATCAGAAATCAGGAGTGGGAAGAAGGGGCCCTTTTGACTCACTCCTCTTTCCCTTTTTATAGGGTTCCTTTCCTTCTTTGCGCGATTTTCCTCTCCAGCTCAGCAGGTATACACGCGCTCCTTGCGCGTTACACACCGGTGGTCCCCAACAGCTCCCTCCTCAGACAATCTAAATGGATTGTTGCTCCTTCACCCCGTACGTAAACTTGTGCCCAAAAATCGCTCAGCCTTACTCTCGAAAAGTATCCAGCTCACAACTCAGTAACGGTTTTCCTTTGTCCTTTTTCTAACTCAAGATAGTGGCTAGGTTCTGGTTGTTTGCGAAATTGTGCGGTTTGGTGTGTCAATCGGGTAGAAAGGGTGCAAACGATGGAGATGGGTTGCATGAGGGTTAGGGCTCGGTCAGAGAGAAAAGGCGTTAGGGTTTGCAAGTCTCAGTTTTTCTTTCTTTTTTTTACGCTGCTGATTTGTGACAAGGCTGCTTAATTTTCTTTCAACCTCTTCCTTTTCTTCAATTTGGGCCTCTGACTTGCCTTGTAAAAGAGTGGCCCAATCTGTTTCTTTTGCTCTCTTTTTTCTATTATTTCCTTTCTCTTTCCTTTACTTTTCTTTCTTTCCTTGGGCTGTATCACAAGTGGGCCTGAAGAATGCAAATAAAAACCCATTAGCACTTAAATCAGAATCATTCATCTTAATGCAATTTGGGGTATCTATTAACACAAAGTGTATTCTTTTTTTTACATTTTCGTATTAAAAACCATACATTGTAAGTATTATTTCATGGACTTATCACACCCCCAAGCTTACACTGTTGCTTGTCCTCAAGTGACACAAGAAATTAGATCCAAAATTTATCAAATTAACCACTCTTTCAACCAACAATCATTCAAATCACATCATTCAAAGCTACTCAGAATCAATCAACAATCTCAAACATTTTCATCAGCATTTCAATGTTCAGCTTTTCACAATTTTCAGTGACTCATATTATCACAAAGAGAAGGGAACAGAGGTGGGTACATAGTTCAGCAATCCATCAATCACAAACCAGGCAGCTAAATGATCCTTTTATTCCATAAAACTACTCAGCAAACAGTGTGTGAAATGCATAAGTGCCTCACTGACTGTTGAATAATGACAAAAGAGATTCTGAAAATTCAATTCTTAACACAGCATGCAATATTTTTCAAAAGGCAACAAAGATGGCAACTTTTCACAGCCTCACTGACTTACAGAATTATTCACTCAATGCTCAAGGGTTCTGTTTCTCTCAATCCAACACTAGGAATAGCTTTGACATAGGTTTGATAAGATGCTCTTGTCTTCTAAGTGACACACAGACCTGAACTTAATCAAAGGGACTTGAATAGGTTGTAACTTGGCTAAGGTGAAGGTGGAAAATTTGTGGGGGATTGGCTAACTTAGCTATGATGGAAAGGAAACACAATTATGAAGCATAATCAACTAATTAAGTGGCTGCTACTTTGACTGCTATTTTTCTCTTTTTTTTTAAAATCTCTCTTTTTTTTTTCTTTTTTTTCTTTTTTTAAACAACCAACAAAATAAAAATAACAAAAAATCTTGCTTCTTTTTCTGTTTCCATCATAACTAAGAGGTGTAATAGATTGTGGGATAAGATAAAATGTGGGTATATGAAAAGAAAAGGTCAAAGGCTCAAAATGGGTTTTCAGTGGATGATGATCTATGGATGGCTTTTTGGTTTGAAAATGGTTAAACAAAACAACAAATTGCCCTCATCATTTTAAACTCAAGCCAACGCTACACTTCTTCAACTAAGCACCAAAGCAAGTTCTGCCTCACTACCCCAGTGTGAACCCCTCATGGAGAAAAAATTTTGCTGTGTAGGCTCAATATCTCACAGTGTTGGTAAAGTCACCATCTCGCTTGCTTATTGTTAAAATTCACAAGATGCATTAATCAACTAAATTTCTCAACTTCTCACTGCCTTTTACCCATCAATCATTTAAAACACTCATGTCACTCTTCATCCACAAAACTACCCTGAGTTCTTTTCCTTTATTCAAATTCTCAGCTGCTTAGTTGTGATACTGACCACTCATTGCTAGACATCACACTCCTCAAATCCATTCACATATCCAAAATTTCCTTTCACCAAAACAGCAAATATATACAAAACAGTTCAAAATAGCACAAAATCTTCTCCTAACTCGAAACAACCAAACCAACAGAAAACTTCATACAACTCTAAAAACAACAAATCCAATCAAAACAGCAACTGAAACATAGGAAATTAATTCAAACTAAAAAAAAAATTCTAAAGAGCAAACATGGTTTGTGGTGCATCAACAAAATACTTTCCCCCAAACTTAATTTCAACAGTGTCCTCACTGTTGTGCCTCAAACAAGTTACACAAATGAAAATTTTACAAGTAGGATCAGTGTAACCTGAGGCCAGAAGAAGTTCTGGCCTATTTCTCCTGATAATCTGAGTCCCCTGACTCAGATTTATCCACATCTTCAGATTCTGATTCAGAAGATTGCATTTCTTCTTCTTCATTGTCACTCACTTCCTCTATGGCAGCTTTTGTTTTTGGCCTTCTCCTCTTCCTTGAGCTAAATGGGTGGCCATGTTCCTTTGTCGGTAGAGGAGTTGTCTCTTGCCTTGTAAGTTGGGGAGAAGGAGGATTGCCAGCAGCTTTTGCCATGACTTCTTTTACCTGTGGATCAACAAATACTGAAGAAGGTGGCCATGTTAAATCATCAGGAAGTGAAGGTAAACCAGGAAAATTTGCAAAGGTATTTTTCAAAAAATCATTCAAGACTCTGTCCCTCCCTACAATGTAATCATGAAATCTGGCTCTATTATACATAAAAGTGTAAAATTGATCATATGTTTTCTCAAACAGCAAGTCCATTTTTTTGTTATGATCTTGCATTTGCATGAGCACTTTATGTATGTGAACCAGATTATTATGTAACCCGCCTGGGAAAGGCTGGTCTTCAGTGGGAGGGACCATAGTCTCCAAGTGATTTGCAATATTTTCAGCCTCCTGTTGCTGAGAACTAGCAACATCAGGGACAAATTTCCCTTTCTTTTCTGGGGGAGAAGACTGAGTCTTCTCCTCTTCAACTACCCCCTTCAACTTTTCTTTTCCTTCTATTTCCAACTTTTCTTTCTCAACAGAGGGTGCAGCAATGCCCTTTTTTAATTTAGTAATGATTCGCAGAGTTATAGCCTCACTAACTTTAAAGAACACATCAGCTTGGTTTGCTGTGACACCCGTTTTCTTGCATAATTGTGATATGAAGCTAGGGAACCGTAGCTTGCCTTTCCTACCCCCAGCACAAGCTCCAATTCCTCTAAAAACTAATTTGGCAGCATCTACTGGTTTCCCAACCAATAAACACCACAACAACACAGCTCTATCCTTAGTCACTAAATTTACATGAGTGGTAGGGAGCAATCTGGCTCTAATGAAGTGGTACCACGTTTGAGCTTTTTCATTTAGAAAGTGTTTTTGCAGAGTATAGTTCTTTTCCTTTATCTCCCATTCAGCCCCAGGGACTGCTATGACCTCTAATATTGCTGCCATGAAAGCAGGATCATGCTTCTTGACATGCTTGGAAAACTCATCTTTAGAGGCCTTTGGTAGGGAAAAGAATTCCCTAATAACCTTGGGTTCAAAGGAAACTTTAATGCCCCTGACACTAACCTCAGTTTGACTGTCATTTAAAATTTCTGCATAAAATTCTCTTACCACATTGACATTAGCCGCATCCTTAGGATGCAGGTAAAACTGTTCCCAATGTTGAATTTTTACTACTTCATGCACATATTCAGGATAAGAGGCATTTTCCTCAAATCCCTTGTCAGGGGTAGGGTCCCTAGCAAGCATAGTCTTTTGTGAGGTCCTCCACTACGCAAGATATGTTTTCTAACCATGATGCCTAAAAAAAAATTAAAACAGCAAATTGAAATTACCAAAAACAGAAAAATAGTAAAAATAAAACTGAGTTGATACTCAGACCACTCCCCCAAACTTTATACTGAATTTGCTTCCAGAAATCAGCAACAGAATTCGCTTAACACCTGAAAACAAAAAGAATGAGAGTGTCAGGACTCAGATATTCTATCTGCAAAAGTTTTTTTTTATTTTTTTTATTTATTTTTTTATTTTTTATTTTTTTATTTTTTTAATTTTTAACAACAGAAAAACAGTAACTGAAATATATACAAAACACAACAATAACAAAGCTTAATTTCTGATTAGAGTCTCAAGCTAGACTCTTCACTGTTCGTTTGTGTTTAAATGGTGGGAGGGTCAGCAAGAGATATTGAGATTTGAGCTTTCTC